>NW_026046793.1:5839367-6076867 GCF_023864275.1 Schistocerca cancellata | reverse complement strand
TTTGTTTGCGTGTGTTTGTTTGCGTGTGTTTGTTTGCGTGTGTTTGTTTGCGTGTGTTTGTTTGCGTGTGTTTGTTTGCGTGTGTTTGTTTGCGTGTGTTTGTTTGCGTGTGTTTGTTTGCGTGTGTTTGTTTGCGTGTGTTTGTTTGCGTGTGTTTGTTTGCGTGTGTTTGTTTGCGTGTGTTTGTTTGCGTGTGTTTGTTTGCGTGTGTTTGTTTGCGTGTGTTTGTTTGCGTGTGTTTGTTTGCGTGTGTTTGTTTGCGTGTGTTTGTTTGCGTGTGTTTGTTTGCGTGTGTTTGTTTGCGTGTGTTTGTTTGCGTGTGTTTGTTTGCGTGTGTTTGTTTGCGTGTGTTTGTTTGCGTGTGTTTGTTTGCGTGTGTTTGTTTGCGTGTGTTTGTTTGCGTGTGTTTGTTTGCGTGTGTTTGTTTGCGTGTGTTTGTTTGCGTGTGTTTGTTTGCGTGTGTTTGTTTGCGTGTGTTTGTTTGCGTGTGTTTGTTTGCGTGTGTTTGTTTGCGTGTGTTTGTTTGCGTGTGTTTGTTTGCGTGTGTTTGTTTGCGTGTGTTTGTTTGCGTGTGTTTGTTTGCGTGTGTTTGTTTGCGTGTGTTTGTTTGCGTGTGTTTGTTTGCGTGTGTTTGTTTGCGTGTGTTTGTTTGCGTGTGTTTGTTTGCGTGTGTTTGTTTGCGTGTGTTTGTTTGCGTGTGTTTGTTTGCGTGTGTTTGTTTGCGTGTGTTTGTTTGCGTGTGTTTGTTTGCGTGTGTTTGTTTGCGTGTGTTTGTTTGCGTGTGTTTGTTTGCGTGTGTTTGTTTGCGTGTGTTTGTTTGCGTGTGTTTGTTTGCGTGTGTTTGTTTGCGTGTGTTTGTTTGCGTGTGTTTGTTTGCGTGTGTTTGTTTGCGTGTGTTTGTTTGCGTGTGTTTGTTTGCGTGTGTTTGTTTGCGTGTGTTTGTTTGCGTGTGTTTGTTTGCGTGTGTTTGTTTGCGTGTGTTTGTTTGCGTGTGTTTGTTTGCGTGTGTTTGTTTGCGTGTGTTTGTTTGCGTGTGTTTGTTTGCGTGTGTTTGTTTGCGTGTGTTTGTTTGCGTGTGTTTGTTTGCGTGTGTTTGTTTGCGTGTGTTTGTTTGCGTGTGTTTGTTTGCGTGTGTTTGTTTGCGTGTGTTTGTTTGCGTGTGTTTGTTTGCGTGTGTTTGTTTGCGTGTGTTTGTTTGCGTGTGTTTGTTTGCGTGTGTTTGTTTGCGTGTGTTTGTTTGCGTGTGTTTGTTTGCGTGTGTTTGTTTGCGTGTGTTTGTTTGCGTGTGTTTGTTTGCGTGTGTTTGTTTGCGTGTGTTTGTTTGCGTGTGTTTGTTTGCGTGTGTTTGTTTGCGTGTGTTTGTTTGCGTGTGTTTGTTTGCGTGTGTTTGTTTGCGTGTGTTTGTTTGCGTGTGTTTGTTTGCGTGTGTTTGTTTGCGTGTGTTTGTTTGCGTGTGTTTGTTTGCGTGTGTTTGTTTGCGTGTGTTTGTTTGCGTGTGTTTGTTTGCGTGTGTTTGTTTGCGTGTGTTTGTTTGCGTGTGTTTGTTTGCGTGTGTTTGTTTGCGTGTGTTTGTTTGCGTGTGTTTGTTTGCGTGTGTTTGTTTGCGTGTGTTTGTTTGCGTGTGTTTGTTTGCGTGTGTTTGTTTGCGTGTGTTTGTTTGCGTGTGTTTGTTTGCGTGTGTTTGTTTGCGTGTGTTTGTTTGCGTGTGTTTGTTTGCGTGTGTTTGTTTGCGTGTGTTTGTTTGCGTGTGTTTGTTTGCGTGTGTTTGTTTGCGTGTGTTTGTTTGCGTGTGTTTGTTTGCGTGTGTTTGTTTGCGTGTGTTTGTTTGCGTGTGTTTGTTTGCGTGTGTTTGTTTGCGTGTGTTTGTTTGCGTGTGTTTGTTTGCGTGTGTTTGTTTGCGTGTGTTTGTTTGCGTGTGTTTGTTTGCGTGTGTTTGTTTGCGTGTGTTTGTTTGCGTGTGTTTGTTTGCGTGTGTTTGTTTGCGTGTGTTTGTTTGCGTGTGTTTGTTTGCGTGTGTTTGTTTGCGTGTGTTTGTTTGCGTGTGTTTGTTTGCGTGTGTTTGTTTGCGTGTGTTTGTTTGCGTGTGTTTGTTTGCGTGTGTTTGTTTGCGTGTGTTTGTTTGCGTGTGTTTGTTTGCGTGTGTTTGTTTGCGTGTGTTTGTTTGCGTGTGTTTGTTTGCGTGTGTTTGTGTGGGTGTGTGTGTGCGTTTTTGCGTTTGCGTTTGTTTGTGTGTTTGTCAACCTAGTTTGTGGTGCCGGAACTTTTTTGTGGTAAGTTTTTATTTTTTTGTTGCTAGTGTATGTGTGGGGGTCGAAGGAAGTGTTTTATTGAAATGTGTGGCTGTGAATGTTGGTATTGGTATGGGGAGAAGCTTTTGGGCTATCTAGGTCAAGGGAAGTGCTTGATCTTAATTTATGGGATTGGGAGATGTTTTTGAGCTATATAGGTGAAGGGAAGTGTTTGATCCTAGTTTATGGGATCGGGAGCTGCTGTTTAGCTATATAGGTCAAGGGAAGTGTCAGATTCCAGATGATATTGGGGAGTTTTGTAATGTCAGTTTTTTTCGTCGTTTTGCGTGGTATTGTATGTGGGTGGGTGTCTAAATTTGCTTATATTTAGTTTGTCCGCACCCAAAAACCCCAAATTTCCTGCGCTTGTCCCATTAGTGTCATTAGGCTTTTTGTGGAACGTGTGTGTGTGTTTTTTCGATGTATTTTCGTCTTCATGATGTGTATGTAATGACTTTATACGTGCCGTATTGGAATCGTGGTTTATAGTCGTTTGTCATATTTGTGACGTCATGGGTCAAAGCAGATGGGCGGGATCGGACGCTTCCGTATTTCCTAAATTGATAATTTCCTGTTACCTTTGGATCAGCATACATCCCTAAAAAATCTTGTTCTTGATAAACATTCTGCAATCTCAACTTACACTTTGTGTTTCTGTACATCTCATAATTCCATTTGTTGCTTATATGTACTTTCTCATAATGAGCCAGAACTGGCTGCAGAATGAAAATAAAGACTGAAACAGACCTGTTGGTTTCTTGGTGCTGAATATGTCTGATGAATTTATTTATTGCTGATGAGATGTTCACTGTATGAAATTTATTTACAATTTTATATATATCCCTAGTGGGTTAGTGCATGATAGAGTACATACCCCAACCCCAAACCAAAAATCAGCACAGTGTAATAGTGTAGCAAGAGGTCTCGGTTTGTCGCAAGGTGTTACTCTGGTTAAGAGTTGATGTAGCCAACAAAGCTGAAAGCTAAATATAGGTATTTGTGCAGGTGGCTATGTAGCATAGCCCAATGTTTGTGCCATTTTTAAAATACTGTGCCCTGTTTATCGTAAGTTTTGCCATGAAAACTTAAACTGTGTGATAAATTCAGAAAACCTGTTTTAGGTAATGAGCAGGCTTTAGAGTACTTTGATACATTGTGTACACGTCCTGTGCATTAACTACAAAAAACATAAGGGGGGGGGGGGGGGAGGTGGTACTTCATAACTTTCACCCATGAGTGTGATAAAACATGGTTGTAGATCACAGAATTTTTCATGACTTACTACACATAAAGTACAATATACAATGCCATTTGTGATATAAGTGAGTGATATATAAGTTTTTTAGTAGAGTACGCAGCAGTAGATAAGATTGCTCATTCTAACTGAAAGATAATTAGGTCAGATGCTGTATGAAGTTGAAGCTGAGTCCTGTTTGAAACTATTATATCATAAAAAAGTATAAATGCTTTCAGTAAAAAACATGTTTCTTGTTATTGTAAGGCAGTGGAGGTAATTTCTTTCTTTTTAGTTAAACTACTAATTTGATATGTTCAGGGTTTCTGCTGCACTTACAGATTTTTGTGAATAAAACAGTCTTGGCTGCTTAACATTTCTTCCTTTATAATACTTTTCGGCTTCTGCCATCATCAGATCTGCAATTAAGACTATATGCGCATAAAGAATGACAAGTGTTCACTACTCAGTATCAAGGTACAAAAGGTAAATAATTAAAAGTTAAATAATTGTAAAAAGCTAATGCACCGAATTTGTAAAACAAGGTTCGCCGGCCGCGGAGGTCTCGCGGTTCTAGGCGTGCAGTCCGGAACCGCGCGACTGCTACGGTCGCAGATTCGAATCCTGCCTCGGGCATGGATGTGTGTGATGTCCTTGGGTTAGTTAGGTTTAAGTAGTTCTAAGTTCTAGGGGACTGATGACCACAGATGTTAAGTCCCATAGTGCTCAGAGCCATTTGAACCATTCGTAAAACAAGGTTCAGTTCAGCATCAAAAATATATGCCTAATTGGGGTGTTAGCTGGAACTTAATGTATTTATTTCATTTTATGAGCCAAGATAGTCCCCTGATTAGGCATTTGTTTTTGATGTTGACTTTTGCAAGTTGTAAGGTTTGTTGAATCAGGTTTTTATAATACTGGCAATTAAAATTGCTTCACCACGAAGATGATGTGCTACAGACGTGAAATTTAACTGACAGGAAGATGATGCTGCTGTTGTTGTTGTTGTGGTCTTCAGTCCTGAGACTAGTTTGATGCAGCTCTCCATGCTACTCTATCCTGTGCAAGCTTCTTCATCTCCCAGTACCCACTGCAACCTACATCCTTCTGAATCTGCTTGGTGTATTCATCTCTTGGTCTCCCTGTACAATTTTTACCCTCCGCACTGCCCTCCAATACTAAATTGGTGATTCCTCGATGACTCAGAACATGTCCTACCAACAGATTCCTTCTTCTAGTCAAGTTGTGCCACAAGCTCCTCTTCTCCCCAATTCTATTCAACACCTCCTAATTAGTTATGTGATCTACCCATCTAATCTTCAGCATTCTTCTGTAGCACCACATTTTGAAAGCTTCTATTCTCTTCTTGTCTAAACTAGTTATCGTCCATGTTTCACTTCCATACATGGCTACATTCCACACAAATACTTTCAGAAACGACTTCCTGACATTAAAATCTATACTCGATGTTAACAAATTTCTCTTCTTCAGAAAAGCTTTCCTTGCCATTGCCAGTCAACATTTTATATCCTCTACTTCGACCATCATAAGTTATTTTGCTCCCCAAGTAGCAAAACTCATTTACTACTTTAAGTGTCTCATTTCCTAATCTAATTCCCTCAGCATCACCCGACTTAATTCGACTACATTCCATTATCCTTGTTTTCCTTTTGTGATGTTCATCTTATATCGTCCTTTCAAGACACTATCCATTCCGTTCAACTGCTCTTCCAAGTCCTTTGCTGTCTCTGGCAGAATTACAATGTCATCGGCGATCCTCAAAGTTTTTATTTCTTCTCAATGGATTTTAATACCTACTCCGAATTTTTCTTTCGTTTCCTTCACTGCTTGCTCAATATACAGATTGAATAACATCGGGGAGAGGCTACAACCCTGTCTCACTCCATTCCCAACCACTGCTTCCCTTTCATGCCCCTCGACTTTTATAACTGCCATCTGGTTTCTGTACAAATTGTAAATAGCCTTACGCTCCCTATATTTTACCCCTGCCACCTTCAGAGTTTGAAAGAGAGTATTCCAATCAACATTGTCAAAAGCTTTCTCTAAGTCTACAAATGCTAGAAACGTAGGTTTGCCTTTCCTTAATCTAGCTTCTAAGATAAGTCGTAGGGTCAGTATTGCCTCATGTGTTCCAATATTTCTACAGAATCCAAACAGATCTTCCCCTAGCTCGGCTTTATTTTCTCCTTTCATCAATTAAATTCAATATTTCTTCTGTTACCCAAGGATTTCTACTAGCCCTAGTCTTTTTACCTACTTGATCCTCTGCTACCTTCACTACTTCATCCCTCAGAGCTACCCATTCTTCTTCAACTGTATTTCTTTCCCCCATTCCTGTCAGTTGTTCCCTTATGCTCTCCCTGAAACTCTGTACCCCCCCTGCGGGTCCGGGGTAAGAATAGGCCCGAGGTATTCCTGCCTGTCGTAAGAGGCGACTAAAAGGAGTCCATCCCCCTCACGGGGGTAGTTAGCGCCTGCGTCCGGAGACGGACGGTTCCACGACCTATAATCGTGGTCTTTTTGGTTTTTCACTTCTCGTTTCTTCCTTCCTTTTGTTGGTTCCTTTCTTTGCTATTCTCCACCTCACTGTCTTCCTTACTCTTTCCCTTGACTTCTCCTTGCCTTCTCATTGCCTTTCTCTCCTTGCCTTCTCATTGCCTTTCTCTCCTTGCCTTCTCATTGCCTTTCTCTCCTTGCCTTCTCATTGCCTTTCTCTCCTTGCCTTCTCATTGCCTTTCTCTCCTTGCCTTCTCATTGCCTTTCTCTCCTTGCCTTCTCATTGCCTTTCTCTCCTTGCCTTCTCATTGCCTTTCTCTCCTTGCCTTCTCATTGCCTTTCTCTCCTTGCCTTCTCATTGCCTTTCTCTCCTTGCCTTCTCATTGCCTTTCTCTCCTTGCCTTCTCATTGCCTTTCTCTCCTTGCCTTCTCATTGCCTTTCTCTCCTTGCCTTCTCATTGCCTTTCTCTCCTTGCCTTCTCATTGCCTTTCTCTCCTTGCCTTCTCATTGCCTTTCTCTCCTTGCCTTCTCATTGCCTTTCTCTCCTTGCCTTCTCATTGCCTTTCTCTCCTTGCCTTCTCATTGCCTTTTTCTCCTTGCCTTCTCATTGCCTTTTTCTCCTTGCCTTCTCATTGCCTTCTTCTCCTTGCCTTCTCTGGTCTCCGCCTTGGCGTTTGAGACAGTCTGTCCTCTTTCTCCCTCTCTCTCTTCTTTTTCCTCCTCTTCCTTCCTCCCTGTGCGTGTCTGAAGGCCGACCCACGCGTTCGCACGCGTACTAGGTGACGGGGTAACGCGTAAGTCCCCGCCCTGGGTAGACATGTAAGGCACGCGCGTACCCCCTGGTAAAGGCCAGGCCCGGGGAGGGGTGATTGCCTGAGCTGATACCTTCTGACCATGCCGATTGGTCCCTCCGTCTGTTTCTCGGGAGGTGTGACCTGAGGTGTAAACATTCACCTAAGGCGGGAGTGCCCTCTGAGAGGGTCCCCACAAGGAAGGAGCGCGCCATCGGAGACGCTGGCAATCATGGGGGATTCCTCCGCAATGGATTCTACTCCATCTGTCTCGACTTCGACCCAAAAACGGAAACGTGACCAGCCAACAGTGACAAAAGTACTACCGCCTGCCCCACAGTTCCTCGTAGTTTCTCGCACTGAGGACGGAAAGGATTTTTCCTCTGTCAACCCTTTTGTTATTCAGAAGGGCGTTGATGCCATAGCCGGATCTGTCAAATCTTGTACCAGGTTGCGTAACGGCACCTTATTACTAGAAACTGAGAGTGCCTTTCAGGCACAAAAACTGCTTCGGGCCACCCTCCTGTACACGTTCCCTGTCCGGGTGGAGGCCCACCGAACTTTGAATTCGTCTCGTGGTGTAGTCTATACTAGCTCCCTCGACGGATTGACTGACGAGGAGCTTCAATCTTTCCCCGCTGAGCAGGGCGTGACGGCTGTCCATCGGGTCATGAAAAAGGTCAACAACGACCTTGTACCGACCCGGACACTTTTCTTGACCTTCGATAGTGTTAAGCTGCCATCGCGCATCAAGGCAGGCTACGAGGTTATTTCTGTTCGCCCCTATGTCCCGACACCTACGCGCTGCTACCAGTGTCAGCGTTTCAATCACACTCGACAGTCTTGTTCCAATGCGGCTAAATGTGTCACTTGTGGCAGGGATGCCCATGAGGGTGACTGTCCACCTCCGTCTCCTCGTTGTGTGAACTGTCAGGGTGACCATGCCGCATCCTCCCGCGACTGTCCTGTCTATAAGGACGAACGTTGCATCCAAGAAATTCGGGTCAAAGAGAAAGTGTCCACCTCGGCTGCTCGCAAGCTATTGGCTAGTAGGAAGCCCACGCTGCTCCCAGCGGGGAAATATAGTACTGTCCTCGCCTCTCCTCGGACTACCCGGGAGGTAGCAACCCAGACATGCGATCTGACCTTCAGCACCACGGTCGTCCGTTCGGCCAGTGCTAAGATCGCGCGGTCGACATCTCCTCTTCCTCCCATCACACCAGACACCAGCCACTTCCTCAGCTTCTGCTAAGTCGAAGACCCCGAAGTCAGATGCACGGTCCTTCAAGAAGGAACCATCCCGTGCAGACTTCCTCCGTCCCTCGACCTCCCAGCCTTCGACCGGTACTTCCACCAAACGTCCTTCCAAAAAGGCGCATAGGAAGCACAGTTCTCCTTCTCCGCCACGGCGCATTTCTTCTCCTGCGCCACCCAGCAGTTGCCGCCCCAGGCCGTCATCCGTTTCGCCTGGCCGCACCGCCGGTAGCCGTATATCTGGCCGTTCACCGGCGGAGGAAGCTCCCCCTCCCGGCCATCCTCCCGAGATGGCCGATGACCCTATAGACCCCATGGACGATGACTGTCCGCCTACTGATAGCGGCGGCAGTGCTCGCTCGAAGCCAGGCCCTAAGCGGCCTTCGAGGTGACCCCTTCTCTCCTCTTCCTTTTCTTACGATGGCACTTATTCACTGGAATATTCGCAGCATTCGCTCCAACCGAGAGGACTTGAAGTTGCTGCTCCGCTTGCATCGTCCGCTCGTCGTAGCCCTCCAGGAAACGAAGCTACGCCCATGCGATCACATTGCCTTGGCACACTACACCTCTGTGCGTTTTGACCTACCCCCTGTGGTAGGTATCCCAGCTCATGGAGGGGTTATGTTGCTGGTCCGGGATGATATTTACTACGATCCCATCACGTTGCACACCGGCCTGCAGGCAGTTGCCATCCGCATTACTCTCCCCACTTTTACGTTTTCCTTTTGTACCGTTTACACTCCATCGTCCTCTGCCGTTACGTGTACAGACATGATGCAACTTATTGCTCAGCTACCTGCACCGTTTTTGTTAACTGGAGACTTCAATGCCCACCATCCCCTTTGGGGTTCTCCAGCCTCCTGCCCGAGGGGCTCCTTGTTTGCAGACCTTTTCAACCAGCTCAATCTTGTCTGCCTCAATACTGGCGCCCCTACTTTTCTTTCGGACACATCTCATACCTATTCCCATTTAGACCTCTCTATATGTACTCCCCAACTTGCACGCCGGTTTGAGTGGTATGCACTTGCTGATTCATATTCGAGCGACCACTTCCCGTGTGTTATCCATCTCCTGCAGCATACTCCCTCTCCGTGCTCCTCTAGTTGGACCATCTCCAAGGCAGACTGGGGGCTCTTTTCTTCCAGGGCGACCTTTCAGGATCAAACCTTCACAAGCTGCGATCGTCAGGTCGCACACCTCACGGAAGTCATTCTCGCTGCTGCTGAATATTCCATCCCTCACCCTACTTCTTCTCCACGTCGCGTACCGGTCCCGTGGTGGACCGCAGCATGTAGAGACGCTTTACGTGCTCGTCGACGTGCTTTACGCACCTTTAAACGCCACCCTACAGTGGCGAATTGTATTAATTATAAATGTTTACGTGCTCAGTGTCGTCGTATTATTAAAGAAAGCAAGAAAGCCAGCTGGGCTGCTTTCACAAGCACCTTCAACAGTTTTACTCCTTCTTCTGTTGTCTGGGGTAGCCTGCGCCGGCTATCTGGCACTAAGGTCCACTCCCCAGTTTCTGGCTTGAAGGTCGCGAATGAAGTCCTTGTGGCCCCTGAGGCTGTCTCCAATGCCTTCGGCCGCTTTTTCGCCGAGGTTTCGAGCTCCGCTCATTACCACCCTGCCTTCCTCCCCCGCAAACAGGCAGAGGAGGCTAGGCCACCTGACTTTTGCTCCTCGAATTGTGAAAGTTATAATGCCCCATTCACCATGCGGGAACTCGAAACCGCACTTGGCCGATCACGGTCCTCCGCTCCAGGGCCTGATTCTATTCATATTCAGATGCTGAAGAACCTTTCTCCTGCGGGTAAAGGTTTTCTTCTTCGTACATACAATCGCATCTGGATTGAGGGACATGGTCCCGCATGCTGGCGCGAGTCTATTGTTGTCCCGATTCCTAAGCCAGGGAAGGACAAGCACTTGCCTTCCAGTTATCGACCTATCTCACTTACCAGCTGTGTCTGTAAAGTGATGGAGCGAATGGTTAACTCTCGATTGGTTTGGCTGCTCGAGTCTCGACGCCTACTTACCAATGTCCAATGTGGATTTCGTAGGCGCCGCTCTGCTGTTGACCATCTGGTTACCTTGTCGACCTTCATTATGAATAACTTCTTGCGGAAGCGCCCGACCGCGGCTGTGTTCTTTGATTTGAAGAAGGCTTACGACACCTGTTGGAGGGCGGGCATTCTCCGCACCATGCATACATGAGGCCTTCGCGGTCGCCTCCCTCTTTTTATTCGTTCCTTTTTAATGGATCGACAGTTCAGGGTACGTGTGGGTTCTGTCCTGTCCGACACCTTTCGCCAGGAGAATGGGGTGCCACAGGGCTCAGTTTTGAGCGTCGCTCTGTTCGCCATCGCGATCAATCCAATAATGGATTGCCTCCCAGCTGATGTATCAGGCTCTCTTTTTGTGGACGATTTTACCATCTATTGCAGCGCGCAGCGTACACGTGTCCTGGAGCGCTGTCTTCAGCGTTCTCTTGACCGTCTTTACTCCTGGAGTGTCGCCAATGGCTTCAGTTTTTCTGCCGAGAAGACGGTCTGTATTAACTTCTGGCGCTACAAAGAGTTTCTCCCACCGTCCTTACGACTTGGTCCCGTTGCTCTCCCAATCGTGGAGACCACCAAATTTTTAGGCCTTACCTTTGACAGGAAACTTAGCTGGTCTCCACATGTGTCATATTTGGCCGCCCGTTGTACCCGTTCTTTAAATGTCCTCCGTGTTCTCAGTGGTATGTCGTGGGGAGCGGATCGAACCGTCCTACTTCGTCTATATCGGTCGATCGTCCGCTCCAAGCTGGATTATGGGAGCTTCGTATACTCCTCTGCACGGCCATCCATCTTACGCCGCCTCAACTCCTTACAACATCGGGGTTTACGACTTGCGATCGGAGCATTTTATACCAGTCCCGTAGAGAGTCTTCATGCTGACGCTGGCGAATTGCCACACACTTACCGGCGCGATATACTGCTTTGTCGGTATGCCTGTCGGCTACTGTCAATGCCCGACCATCCGTCTTATCGTTCCTTTTTTGACGACTCTCTTGACCTTCAATACGGGTTGTATGTCTCTGCCCTGCTACCCCCTGGAGTTCGCTTTCGTCGCCTCCTTCAACACCTTAATTTTTCACTCCCTGCAACCTTTCGAGTGGGCGAGAGCCGCACGCCACCTTGGCTCCAGGCTCAGGTCCGCGTTCACCTTGACCTGAGCTCGCTCCCAAAAGAGGTCACCCCCGGTTCGGTCTACCACTCCCGTTTTTTGGAACTTCGTTCGAAGTTCATCAACATGACTTTCATTTATACAGATGGCTCTAAGACCAATGACGGGGTCGGGTGTTCCTTTATTGTCAGGGCACAAAGTTTCAAATACCGGCTCCCTGACCATTGTTCGGTCTTCACAGCTGAGCTCTTTGCCCTCTACCAGGCTGTTCTTTACATCTGCCGCCACCGACATTCTGCTTATGTCATCTGCTCAGATTCTCTGAGCGCCATCCAGAGCCTCAGTGATCCGTACCCGGTTCACCCTTTCGTACACCGGATCCAACGCTCTCTTCAGCGGCTGGTGGACGTCGGTCCGCCGGTTAGCTTTATGTGGGTTCCTGGCCATGTCGGTATCCCTGGGAACGAAGCTGCAGATGCCGCGGCCAAGGCTGCGGTCCTCCAGCCTCGGACAGCTTCTTGTTGTGTCCCTTCGTCCGATTTTAGCAGGGTCATTTGTCGGCGCGTTGTGTCGCTGTGGCATGCCGATTGGGCTGCACTTACCGACAACAAGCTTCGGGCCTTAAAACCTCTTCCCGTGGCTTGGACGTCCTCCTCACGCCCTTCTCGGCGGGAGGAGGTCGTTTTAGCAAGGTTACGAATTGGACACTGCCGGTTCAGCCATCGCCATCTGCTGACGGCTGCGCCTGCGCCGTTCTGCCCATGTGGGCACTTGCTGACGGTTAGACACATTTTAATGTCCTGTCCAGATCTTAACCAACTGCGCCTCGATCTTAAACTGCCTAATACTTTCGATGCAATTTTAGCGGATGACCCACGAGCAGCTGCTCGTGTTCTTTGTTTTATCAGTTTGAGAACCTCGCTAAGGACATTTGATGATGTTGTTTTTTAATCCTATGCCTGTCAGTCTCTTTTATCGTGTTTTCCCCTTTTAGTTGTTGTTGTCAACTTGTGCCTCGCGGTGCATTCTTAGAGTAGTCAGGGCGCTAATGACCATTGAAGTTGTGCGCCCTAAAACCACAAAAAAAAAAAAAAAATGAAACTCTGTACAACCTCTGGTTCTTTCAGTTTATCCAGGTCCCATCTCCTTAAATTCCAACCTTTTTGCAGTTTCTTCAGTTTCAATCTGCAGTTCATAACCAAGAGATTGTGGTCAGAGTCCACATCTGCCCCTGGATGTGTCTTACAATTTAAAACCTGGTTCCTAAATCTGTCTTACCATTATATAATCTATCTGAAACCTGTCAGTATCTCCAGGCTTTTTCCATGTATACAATCTTCGTTTATGATTCTTGAACCAAGTGTTAGCTATGATTAAGTTGTGCTCTGTGCAAAATTGTACCAGGCGGCTTCCTCTTTCATTTCTTACTCCCAGTCCATATTCACCTACTAAGTTTCCTTCTCTCCCTTTTCCTACTGATGAATTCCAGTCTCCCATGACTATTAAATTTTCGTCTCCCTTCACTATCTGAATAATTTCTTTTATTTCGTCATACATTTCTTCCATTTCTTAGTCATCTGCAGAGCTAGTCGGCATATAAACTTGTATTACTGTACTAGGCGTGGGCTTCGTGTCTCTCGGCAAAAATAATGCGTTCACTATGCTGTTTGTAGTAGCTTACCCGCATTCCTATTTTTTTTATTCATTATTAAACCTACTCCTGCATTACCCCTATTTGATTTTGTATTTATAACCCTGTATTTGCCTGACCAAAAGTCTTGTTCCTTCTGCCACCGAACTTCACTAATTCCCACTATATCTAACTTTAACCTATCCATTTCCCTTTTTAAATTTTCTAACCTACCTGCCCAATTAAGGGATCTGACATTCCACACTCCGATCCGTAGAACGCCAGTTTTCTTTCTCCTGATAACGACATCCTCTTGAGTAGTCCCCACCCGGAGATCCGAATAGGGGACTATTTTACCTGCAGAATATTTTACCCAAGAGGACGTCGTCATCATTTAACCATACAGTAAAGCTGCATGCCCTCGGGAAAAATTACGGCTGTAGTTTCCCCTTGCTTTCAGCTGTTCGCAGTACCAGCACAGCAAGGCTGTTTTGGTTAGTGTTACAAGGCCAGATCAGTCAATCATCCAGACTGTTGCCCCTGCAACTACTGAAAAGGCTGCTGACTCTCTTCCAGAACCACACGTTTGTCTGGCCTCTCAACAGATGCCCCTCCGTTGTGGTTGTACCTGCGGTACGGCCATATGTATCGCTGAGGCACGCAAGCCTCCCCACCAACGGCAAGGTCCATGGTTCGTTGGGGGGAGGAAGAAGATGCTGTGATACGCAAATGATTAGCTTCTCAGAGCATTCACACAAGGTTGTCACCAGTGGTGACACCTACAACGTGCTGACATGAGGAAAGTTTCCAACCGATTTCTCATACACAACAGTTGACCGGCGTTGCCTGGTGAAACGTTGTTGTGATGCCGCGTGTAAAGAGGGGAAATGCGTACCATCACATTTCCGACTTTGATAACGGTCGTATTGTAGGCTATCGCGATTGCAGTTTATCGTAGCGCGACATTGCTGCTCGCATTTGTCGACATCCAATGACTGTTGACAGAATATGGAATCGGTGAGTTCAGGAGGGTAATAAGGAACGCCGTGCTGGATCCCATCGGCCTCGTATCACTAGCAGCCGAGATGACACGCATTTTATCCGCATGGCTGTAACGGATCGTACAGCCACATCTCGATCCCTCAGTTAACAGATGAAGACGTTTGCAAGACAACAACCATCTGCACGAGCAGTTCGACGACGTGTGCAGCAGCACGGACTATCAGCTTGGAGACCGTGGCTGCGGTTACCCTTGACGCTGCATCACAGACAGGAGCGCCTGCGTTGGTGTACTTGACGACGAACCTTTGTGCACGAATGGCAAAACGTTATTTTTTCGGATGAATCCAGATTCTGTTTACAGCATCATGATGGTCGCATCCGTGTGTGACGACATCGTGGTGAACGCACATTTGTCATTGCCATACTGGCATATCATCCGGCGTGATTGTATGGGGTGCCATTGGTTACACGTCTCGGTCACCTCTTGTGCGCATTGACGGCACTTTGAACAGTGGAAGTTACATTTCAGATGTGTTAAGACCTGTGGCTCTACCCTTCATTCGATCCCTGTGAAACCTTACATTCCAGCAGGGTAATGCACGACCACATGTTGCAGGTCCTGTACGGAACTTTCTGGATACAGAAAATGTTCAACTGCTGCCCTGGCCAGCACATTCTCCAGATCTCTCGCCAACTGAAAATGTGTGGTCAATGGTGGCCAAGCAACTGGCTCTTCACAATACGCCAGTCACTGCTCGTGATGAACTATGGTATCATGTTGAAGCTACATGGGCAGCTGTACCAGTACACCCCTTTCAAGCTCTGTTTGACTCAATGCCCAGGTGTATCAAGGCTGTTATTGTGGCCTGAGGTGGTTGTTCTGGGTACTGATTTCTCAGAATCTATGCACCCAAACTGCTTGAAAATGTAATCACATGTCATTTATAGTATAATATATTTGTCTAATGAATACCTGTTTATCATCTGCATTTCTTCATGGTGTAACAATTTTAATGGCCAGTAGTGTAAAAATTTGTAACATCTAATATATCATCCTTGTAGCATGATATTTTATGACATGCTGTCTGTTGGCTTTTGTTTTGGGTTCTTCAGCTGATGTACGATTCATAATTTTTCTGCTGTTTTGCCAGTAAAAGTGGCTGGCATTGTCAAAGCTTCATCCTCCATTGCTGGTGGCGGAGTGTAGTGGAGTCGAGCTCGCAGCTGTAGATTTTATGTACCTTGTGTGCAGATGTCCAAGGACCTTGTTCCATAGTAAATTCCGGTGTGGTTCTTAGCTTGCTATGTGCAGCAGTCGTTCTGCAGCATGGGAATTCAGGATCCGTTCACCTTGAGGTGTTTTTCATTCTTGTTAGTTAGTGCCGTGTTTGTGTATTTCTGTAGCTGCTCTGATCAAGCAGGTGTGATAGCTCTTGTCTACAGCAGTAACTTCCATTTCGATGAATTTTACTGTGCTCAGTCACACACAATGCGTACTATGGTATCATGTTGAAGCTACATGGGCAGCTGTACCAGTACACCCCTTTCAAGCTCTGTTTGACTCAGTGCCCAGGTGTATCAAGGCTGTTATTGTGGCCTGAGGTGGTTGTTCTGGGTACTGATTTCTCAGAATCTATGCACCCAAACTGCTTGAAAATGTAATCACATGTCATTTATAGTATAATATATTTGTCTAATGAATACCTGTTTATCATCTGCATTTCTTCATGGTGTAACAATTTTAATGGCCAGTAGTGTAAAAATTTGTAACATCTAATATATCATCCTTGTAGCATGATATTTTATGACATGCTGTCTGTTGGCTTTTGTTTTGGGTTCTTCAGCTGATGTACGATTCATAATTTTTCTGATGTTTTGCCAGTAAAAGTGGCTGGCATTGTCAAAGCTTCATCCTCCATTGCTGGTGGCGGAGTGTAGTGGAGTCGAGCTCGCAGCTGTAGATTTTATGTACCTTGTGTGCAGATGTCCAAGGACCTTGTTCCATAGTAAATTCCGGTGTGGTTCTTAGCTTGCTATGTGCAGCAGTCGTTCTGCAGCATGGGAATTCAGGATCCGTTCACCTTGAGGTGTTTTTCATTCTTGTTAGTTAGTGCCGTGTTTGTGTATTTCTGTAGCTGCTCTGATCAAGCAGGTGTGATAGCTCTTGTCTACAGCAGTAACTTCCATTTCGATGAATTTTACTGTGCTCAGTCACACACAATGCGTACTATGTACATGTGGAAAAGTTTGTATTGGAATGACAGGATGATCAATGAACACCAGGACCACGTAAAATAAGCGGCATTGCAGGTTGGGGCAGGTGCAGAAATTTGTCTGGCAGAGCATGAGACCAGCCACATAGTAAAATTTGCTGACACAGAAGTTACTTGTGTAGAGATTAGCTATCACACCACCTTGTTCGGAGACGCCATAGAAATACGCAACATGACACTAGCTTCAACAAGAAAGAAGAAAGCTTCAAGGTGAACAGACCCTGGATTCCCTTGCAGCAGTGAATGACTGTTGCAGATAGTAACGAGAGAACTGCACCGGAAATAACTACACCAAACCGAGCAGTCTGTGTGCAGTATTCTGTTTGTGTGCCAGCAGTAGTCTGTTTGTGTGCCAGCAGTAGTCTGTTTGTGTGCCAGCAGTAGTCTGTTTGTCGCCAGCAGTCTGTCACGAAACCTTCAGTTACTTTCTACCATTTTTTGTAATGGACATGCAATTCTGTTCTTTTAATTTGAGTTAGTTTTTATGATGGAATTAGCTGAAATAGCATTGTAAATAAATATATTAAGTGATGCTGATGTTTTTATTTGTGGAATATTCACAATGATCATGGACTTGTACAGGAAATTTATTTCCTGTATTGTCACTTCCAGATTGTTGCATGAGAATCTCTATGTTGAAGCTTTAACATGACAATACATGTAATCATTTGTCATTGCAATAGCAAGATGGCATGTCTGCTTAATGATGGGACATATGTGGTGCACTTGTTGTCTAGGGGTAGTACCTGTGAGTACTAATCAAACTGTCCATGGTCCCAGGTTCGAAACATGCCACCACTTAAATTTGATTAATAATCGTGATTGTCAGCCAAAGACTTCCGGCATAACAAGCCACCCTCATTCTTTCAATGGTCGGCCTTCTCAAAAGGATGAGGAGTGGACAGAGGTTCAGAGCAACTGGGGTGGGTAACTGCCCTTAAAGGCAGAAAAATCAGCAATGATAAACAGCATGAGGATGCAGAAGGCAAAGGAAACCACTGCATTAGAGGCACATAACTTGTATCCTCAGGACATGTGGCCTGTAAGTGAGTGTGTCATGATGACCTCTCCATTGCCAAAAGATTCTGGACTAGTCCCCTGTTCAGATCTCTGGGAGGGGATTGCCGTAGGGGAAGGTGACCTTGAGAAAAAGCTTCAATAATCAATGAAAGGATAACATTCTAAGAGTTTGGCCATTGAATTTCAGAAGTTCAAATGTGGCATGGAAGCTAGAAAATACTGAAAAGGGAAATGCAGAGGCTCAATCTAAATATAGTAGTAGTGGTGAGTGAAGGGAAATAAAAAAGACAAAGATTTTTGGTCAGATGAGTATATGGTAATACCAACAACAGCAGAAAATGGTATAACATAAGAATAATTTATTATGAATAGTGTGTGCCCCCTTGCAGGTCCGGGGGCTAGAATAGGTCAAAGGTATTACTGCCTGTCATAAGAGGCAACTAAAAGGAGTCTCATGCTTTTTGACCTTTGTGATGGTCCTCTGTAGGGTTTGACCTCCATTTTTCAAAATTTTCCTGACGAGCAAGCCAGTTGGGTAAGGGCACCTTACATGGTGCTTCGTGTCCATCGTGCATCGAGATATATAGCCAACTTCCTTGTTCTGGCATTGCAGTCCCACTCATCCTCCATCTCTTGGGTGAGGACACCTTTGTGATTGTTTTCCTCCACCCACTATGCAGTGTAGTTTTCTGCACCGATGATGACCATGGAATTCTGTGCACCTCATATCCAGCAGTGAAGCATGTCCGTTGTGGTGGGGCTGCCATGTACCCTGTCGGTTGATGCCTCCACCGTTAACTCCCCACGTGTGCCAAGGAGTAGATGCCACTCACCCTGGGGCATCAGGACTCCCGGCAATGGCCATCATGCCAGGTGGCCTTTGCTGTGGCCGGGAGGTGCCCGTGCTCCCGCACCACCTACTTCGGGTGCAACAACCCTCCGCCCTCCCTCCCCAACCATCAGGGATTTCAGTCTCCACTTCTGAGCCAGAGAAGCGTAAGGCCTCTTCGGCTCCTCTCACCAGGAAGGGGTCCCTTTGGTCACTTTCTTCCAGGTTTCTGCTAGTGGGAAAGGTGACACCTGCCAGTGGCTGAAGAGCCCAAAAGCAGCTGGTTGTAGGGCTTCACACTCATCCTCAGTCCCAGAGACTAAATCAGTGAAGTCCTCCCAGCCAGGGAAACCCAAGGAACAGTACGAGAAATCAGAAAAGAAGACCCCCAAGAACAAGGAACTTGTGGTGGCGCCCACACCACTGCTTCCTAAAAGCTCTGCTGGACCCTCACACACAATGGATATAGACTGCTCAGGCAAAAAGTCGGTGGCAGCAGGTGACCCTGAGGCATAAACTGCCTCATTGAATGTTCCAAACCTTCCCAGTCGCACGCTGATGTCATTCTCCAGTGGAATTGCGGCAGTTTTTTGCACCACTTGGCTGAGCTATGGCAACTGTTAAGCTTTACACCTGCTTTCTGCATTGCCCTCCAGGAAACCTGGTTCCCGGCAATGCAGACACCTGCCCCCTGCAACTATAAGGGATATTATATGAACCGTAGCTATTATAATAGTGTCGGGTGGAGTTCACATTTATGTCGTAAACTCGGTCTGTAGTGAAAATGTCCCCCCAGGGGGTCCACAACTCTTTTGTGGATACGTGCGTAGCGAGCACGGGACCCCGAGCTAATGTGGCCTTCCTTCCTTTCCGGGCTGCATACCTTCCCATTCCGCATCCTTCCCCATCCCTATCTTCGCCCCTCCTCCCCTCACCTCTGGCTCTTTCCTTCTCTTTCTCCCCATCTGGGAGTATGGTTTGTGCCTACGTCCGGAGACGGACGCTCGTAAATGTACTGCATTTCTTGCCTTCCTTGCTTTTATGTCTTCTTCCTTCCTTTGTCCTTCTCTTTTCCTTACCTCTTCTCTTTCTCTTTTCTCCGCTGCGGCGTTTGAGACCTCTCTTCCTTCCCTTCCCTTTCTCTTTCTTCCTCCCTGTGCGTGTCTGAAGGCCGACCCACGCCCTTCGTGCGTAGCCGGTGACGGGGTAACGCGTAATTCCCCGCCCCGGGTAGACAGGTAGGACACGTACGTACCCCCTGGTAACGGCCAGGCCCAGGGAGGGGTGATTACCCGAGCTGATACCTTCCGCAAATGCCGATTGGTCCCTCCGTCCGTTTGTCGGGAGGTGTGACCTGAGGTGTGAACAATCACCTAAGGCGGGAGTGCCCTCAGAGAGGGCCCCCACAAGGGAGGAGCGCGCCATCGGAGACGCCGGTAATCATGGGGGATTCTTTCGCAATGGTTTCCTCACCTTCCACTAAGTCTAGTCACAAACGTAAGCATACTGAGTCTCAGCCACAGACGATTCTTCCATCGTTGCCACAGTTCCTTGTTGTTTCTCGGTCTGATGAAGGTCACGACTTCTCCACGGTCAACCCTTTCATTATTCAGAAAGGAGTCGACGCAATAGCAGGTCCTGTAAAGTCTTGTTCCAGATTACGGAATGGCACCCTGTTGTTAGAAACACACAGTGCCCTCCAGTCACAAAAATTGCTGCGTACTTCTCTGCTCCACACCTTCCCTGTCCGGGTGGAACCGCACCGTACCTTGAATTCCTCGCGTGGAGTCGTTTATACACGCTCCCTCGATGGATTGTCTGACGAAGAAATTCAGCACTATCTGTCTGACCAGGGCGTAACGGCAGTTCATAGAGTAATGAAACGGGTTGACACGAACATCATTCCAACCCGCACTGTCTTCTTGACGTTTGACAAAGTTCAACTCCCATCGAAAATCAAAGCGGGCTATGAGATAATTTCCGTTCGCCCTTACTACGTCCCAAACCCTACGCGTTGCTATCGATGTCAGCGGTTCAATCACACCAGTCAGTCCTGTTCCAATCCAGCCAAATGTGCTACGTGTGGCAAGGATGCCCATGAGGGTGCTTGTCCACCTCCATCCCCTCGCTGCATCAACTGTATGGGTGACCACGCTGCTTCCTCTCGAGATTGCCCCGTTTTTAAGGATGAGAAGCTCATCCAGGAAATAAGGGTGAAGGAAAAGGTGTCGACCTTTGCTGCTCGAAAATTATTCGCCAGTCGCAAGCCCACCGTGCCTCAGACAGGAAAATACAGCACTGTCCTTGCTTCTCCTCGGCCAACAAAGGAGGCGGCCACGCAGACTTGCGACCTCACCTTTAGTACCACGGTCGTCAGATCGGCCAGCGCAAAGATCACTCGTTCAACCTCACCACTTTCGCCTGCCCACTCTATGGCTCACCCTCCGTCGGGTTCTGCTACATCTCGAGCCCAAAAGTCGGACGCCAAGTCTTCGAAAAAAGAGCATACTCGTGAAGAGTTTTTACGGACCGCAGCTTCACAACCATCGGTTCCTCCTTCCTCTAAACAACATTCTTCCAAGAAGGCTACAAAGAAACCCAGTTCCTCTCCTTCTCCGCCAAGGCGTGCCCCCTCTACAGCACCACCTGGCGGAAATCGCCCTCGGCCATCTTCTGTGTCGCCGAGGCGCACTGCTGGTGGCCGGTCAACCGGCCGATCGCTGGTGGCAGGGACTGCTCCTGACCAACTTATGGATCAGGATCTTCTGCCTTCGGCTGAATGCCATTCCATGCTGTCGGTTGCTAGCTCCGAGCAGTCTTTGAGTTGACAGCAACTTTGGTCCCATTCCTCCATTCTCTTTTCACCCCATGTCCATTATCCACTGGAATATCCGCGGCATTCGAGCCAATCGGGATGAATTGTCGGTCCTCTTACGCTCCTACTCGCCGGTCATCTTCTGTCTTCAGGAAACAAAGCTGCGTCCCCATGACCGCTTTGTTCTCCCTCATTTTCAGTCTGTCCGATATGATCTCCCCTCTGTTGAAGGCTCTCCAGCCCATGGAGGACTCATGATTCTTCTCCGTGATACTCTCCATTATCACCCAATCCCCTTAAACACTTCCTTCCAAGCTGTCGCCGTCCGTCTTTCACTTTCCGGATACACGTTCTCTCTTTGTACTGTATACATTCCATCGTCCACGCCAATGGCACGAGCTGATCTCCTTCATCTTCTTGGTCAGCTTCCACCCCCCTATTTGCTGGTTGGGGACTTCAATGCCCACCACCCGCTTTGGGGATCTCCACACCCTTGTCCACGTGGCTCCGTATTGCTAGACGTCTTCCACCAAGCGGATCTAGTTTGCCTCAACACTGGGGTCCCCACATTTTTGTCTGCCTCCACGACAAGCTTATCTCATTTGGACCTTGCGGTCGGTACTGTTCCGCTAGCTCGGCGCTTCGAATGGTTCGCCCTTGATGATACACACTCGAGTGACCACTTTCCATATGTCCTCAGACTGCAGCCTCAACTGCCATATATGCGCCCGCGACGCTGGAAGTTTGCCCAAGCCGATTGGACACTTTTTTCGTCTCTCGCGACATTCGATGACCGTCGCTTTCCCAGCGTCGACGATGAGGTCACACACATTACCGACGTTATCCTTACAGCTGCGGAACGTTCAATACCACGCACCTCCGAATTGCCCCGGCGCCCCCCAGTTCCTTGGTGGAACGAGGCATGCCGTGACGCAATACGTGAGCGGCGACGTGCTCTTCGCATTTTCCGCCACCATCCTACTTTGGCCAACTGTATCCGCTATAAGCAGCTCCGTGCGCGATGCCGTCGCGTCATCCGCGATAGCAAGAAGGCAAGCTGGAAATTCTTTATTAGCTCATTTAACACCCTCACTCCCTCCTCGGAAGTTTGGAGTCGGCTTCGACGGTTCTCAGGCGCGCCTAGTTTCTCCCCGGTTTCTGGGCTCACTGTCGCGCATGATACCTTAGTGGACCCCGTCGCAATTTCTAACTCGTTGGGTCAGCACTTTGCTGCGATTTCGAGCTCTTCAAATTACCCGCCAGCGTTTCTCCCGAAGAAACGTGCAGCGGAAGTGCGACCTCTTGCTTTCTCCTCCCCAAATCACGAAAGCTACAATACTGTTTTCTCCATGCGGGAACTCCAACATGCCCTCTCATCTTCTCGCTCCTCCGCCCCAGGACCGGATGGTATCCATGTCCAAATGTTGCTGCATTTATCCACCCATAGTCTGCGTTACCTCCTTCGCCTTTATAATCGAATTTGGACCGGCAGCACCTTTCCCAGACGGTGGCGGGAAGCTATTGTCGTTCCCGTTCCGAAACCTGGAAAGGACAAACATCTCCCCTCTAGCTATCGCCCCATTTCTCTCACGAGTAGTGTCTGTAAGGTTTTGGAGCGTATGGTGAATTACCGTTTAGCTTGGTGGCTGGAATCCCGCAGCCTTTTAACACCAGCCCAATGCGGATTTCGGAAGCATCGTTCTGCAGTTGACCATCTTGTCGCTCTCTCCACTTATATCATGAACAATTTTCTCCGGCAACGCCAAACGGTAGCAATATTTTTTGATCTGGAGAGAGCATACGATACCTGTTGGAGGACAGGCATCCTCCGCACACTGTTCTCTTGGGGCTTTCGAGGCCGGCTGCCCCTTTTTCTTCGCGAATTTATGGCAGAGCGCACTTTTCGGGTGCGGGTGAACACTACTCTCTCCCGTACTTTCTCCCAAGAAAACGGGGTACCCCAGGGATCCGTGCTGAGTGTTGTACTGTTTGCCATCGCCATAAATCCAATTATGGATTGTCTCCCTCCTGATGTCTCGGGCTCCCTCTTTGTGGACGATTTTGCGATCTACTACAGCTCTCAACGGACCAGCCTTCTTGAACGACGTCTTCAAGGATGTCTCGATCGCCTCCACTCGTGGAGCATCGAAACTGGCTTCCGTTTTTCACCCAGTAAGACCGTTTGTGTCAATTTTTGGCGACGTACGGAGTTTCTTCCGCCCTCCTTACATCTAGGTCCTGTCAACCTTCCGTTTTCAGACGTCGCTAAATTCTTGGGTCTTATGTTTGACAGAAAACTATGCTGGTCCTCCCACGTTTCCTATCTTTCGGCTCGCTGTCTGCGATCACTTAACACCCTCCGTGTCCTGAATGGTACCTCCTGGGGAGCGGACCGAGTGGTCCTTCTCCGCCTCTATCGCGCCTTAGTGCGCTCGAAATTGGATTATGGAAGCATAGTCTACTCCTCTGCTCGGCCGTCTATTCTTCGGCGTCTCGACTCTATCCACCACCGTGGATTACGTTTAGTGTCTGGAGCTTTTTACACTAGCCCTGTGGAAAGCCTTTATGCTGAGACTGCTGAACCTCCGCTGTCCAATCGGCGAGCAGTCCTCCTGAGTCGTTATGCTAGCCGTCTGTCTTCCATGCCTGCTAATCCAGCCCACGACCTTTTTTTCGACGCCTCCTTTGATGTAGGGTATGCAGGCCGCCCCTCCTCCCTACTACCCCCGGGAGTCCGCTTCCGTCAACTGCTCCATTCTCTTTCCTTCCGCTTTCCTAAAACCTTCCTGACAACTTGGGGTACAGCACCGCCTTGGCTCCGTCCCCGGATCTGCCTGCTCCGTGACCTTTGTCAATTTCCCAAAGATGGTACCCCTACACTTGTTTATCGTCGGGCATTTGCTGCTCTATGTGCAGAAATGACGGACGCCACATTTATTTACACCGACGGCTCGAAAACATCGTTAGGTGTAGGGAGTGCCTATATTGTTGGCGACACCCCAAATCGCTTTCGACTTCCCGACCAGTGTTCGGTTTATACTGCGGAGCTTTACGCTGTTCTCCAGGCTGTCCACTACATCCGCCGCCATCAGCGGATACAGTACGTTATCTGCTCCGATTCTCTCAGCTCTCTCCTCAGTCTCCAAGCTCTTTACCCTGTGCACCCTCTGGTCCACCGGATTCAGGACTGTCTGCGCTTGCTTCACCTGAGGGGCGTCTTGGTGGCGTTCCTCTGGCTCCCGGGACACGCTGGTATCTGTGGGAATGAGGCGGCCGATATAGCGGCCAAGGCCGCAGTCTCTCTTCCTCGGCCAGCTATTCAGTCGCTTCCCTTCACCGATCTTCGGAACGATTTATGTCGCCATGTTGCTCAATTATGGCATGCCCATTGGTCGGCACTTCCCTGTAATAAATTGCGGGAAGTGAAAGCCCTTCCTTGCGCTTGGACCTCTTCCTCCCGAACGCGTCGTCGGGAGGAGGTAATTTTAGCTAGACTCCGGATAGGGCATTGTCGTTTTAGCCATCGACATCTTTTAAGCGGCGATCCTCCCCCACTCTGTCCCCACTGCTCTCAGCTGTGGACGGTAAGACACCTTTTAATTGAATGCCCCTATTTTAATCCGTTACGCTCCCGTCTACAGCTATCGCCTGATCTATCGTCGATTTTAGCAGATGCCACGCGCTCCGCCGACCGCGTTCTACAGTTTATTAGTGACAGTGAAATGACGTCAGTCATTTGAAGCCTTTTTTGGGGACAATCACCCCCTTTCTGTAGTGGATTTTTAAGCAGTCTTCTATTTTTAGTTTCTCCAATTTTCTGACTTTGTTCCCATTGCTGCTGGTTTTAAATTTCGGTTTTTTACTGTCCTAAGTCACGGGCTGGGCGCTAATGACCATAGAAGTTTTGCGCCCTAAAACCACAACAAAAAAAAAAAAAAAAAAATGTAGTGAAAATGTGTGCCTTCAAACCCCTCTTGAAGCTGTGGCTGTCAGAATATGGATGACACTGGAAATAACTGTCTGCAACGTATATCTCCCTCCAGATGGTGCAGTACCCCTGAATGTATTAGATGCACTGATTTATCAACTCCCTAAACCTTTCCTACTTTTGGGAGATTTTAACGCCCATAACCCCTTGTGGGGTGGCACCGTGGTTACTGGCCGAGGCAGAGCTGTTGAAACTTTACTGACGCAATTCGATCTCTGCCTCCTAAATACTGGGCCTGCCACACATTTGAGTGTGGTTACTTAGTTACTTGACCATTGATTTATCAATTCGCAGCCCAGGACTTTTCCCATCTATCCACTGGAGATCACGTGACGACCTGTGTGGTAGTGACCACTTCCCCATCTTCCTGTCACTGCCCCTGCGTCAGGCCCACAGATGCCTGCCCAGATGGGCTTTAAACAAGGTGGATTGGGAAACTTTAAGTTAAACTCTCCCTGACATGGTAACATCGATGTGACGGTTGAACAGGTGATCCCTCGCTCTTTAGGGTGCCCCCCCCCCCCCCCCCACCCCCACCCTCCCCGGCGAAAAACAGTCCCTTGGTGGTTGCCGGAAATTACTGAGGCAATTAGGCAATTAGTTGGCAAGCTCTACAGTGACATGAGCGGCACTCTTTACAGTATCTGATAGCCTTTAAGCGAGTCCGTACCCGTGTATGCCAGCTTGTAAAACGACGGAAACAGGAGTGTTGGTAGAGGTAGGTGTCGACCATTGGGTGCCATATGTCACCTTCCCATGTCTGGACAAAGATCAGATGTCTTTTTGGGTACCAGACCCCAACAGGTGTCCCTGGTGTTACCATCAATGGCGTGCTCTGTACCGACGCAAACGCGAATGCCGAGCACTGTGTTTGAACCTCTGCGTTGGAGAACTACACCCCCCTCCCCCCCAGCCTTTTGCACCCTGAAACGGCGAGTGGAAAGGGAAGTCCTCTCATTCACTACACGCCACAGTGAACCCTTTAACGCTCCATTTATGGAGTGGGAGCTCCTCAGCGCACTTGCACATTGACCCGGCACAGCTCGTGGGCCGGATTGGATCCGCATTCAGATGATCTCTCTTCTGACTACAAGTGCCATTTCCTCATCATCTTCAACTAGATCTGGTGTGATGGCATCTTTTCATCGCAAGGTGGGAGAACACTGTCGTTCCACTGCTCAAACCCAGTAAAAACCCACTTGATGCGGATAGTAATTGGACCATCAGCCCTACCAATGTTCTTTATAAGCTGCTGGAACATATTGTGTGTTTGTTGTTGGGTTGGGAGATGGAGTCACATGGCCTAATAGCTCCATGTCAGGGCGGTTTCTGCCAGGGTCGCTCTACCACTGCTAATCTTGTGTCCCTCAAGTCTGCCATCCAAACAGCTTTTTTCAGATGCCAACATCTGGTTGCTGTCTTTTTTTACTTCCGTAAAGCATTTGACACGACCTGGTGACATCATATCCTTGCCACATTGTATAAGTGGGGTCTCCACTTATCCAAAACTTCCTCTAGCTCCGTACTCTCTGTGTCCAGGTTGGTGCCTCCCATAATCCGCCCCCCCCACCCCCCTCCCTCATATTCAGGAGAATGGCATTCCTCAGGGCTCCGTATTGAGTGTGTCTCAATTTTGTAGTGCCAATCAACGGCTTAGCAGCAGCTGTAGGGCTGTCGGTCTCCCCTTCTCTGTATGCAGATGGCTTCTGCGTTTTGTACTGCTCCTCCAGTACTGGTGTTGCTGAGCAGCACCTGCAGGGTGCCATTCACAAGGCACAGTCATGGGCGCTAGCCCACAGCTTCCAGTTTCCTGCCGCAAAGTCGTGTGTCGTGCACTTCTGTCAGCGTCGTACCATTCGTCCGGAACCTGAACTTCATCTTATTGATGATCCACTCACTGTAGTGAAGATATAGTGATTCTTAGGACATCCAGAAGCTCAATTGACTTAGTCAGCGTAAGCAGAAGTGCTGGCAGCATCTCAGTGCCTTCCGCTGCCTGAGCAACACCAACTCGGGTGCAGATCGCTCTACGTTGCTGCAGCTCTACAGAGCCCTTGTTCAATCCTGCCTTCACTATGGGAGTCCGGTTTACGGCTCGGTGGTGCCCTCAGCATTGCGTTTAGTCAACCCAGTGCACCACTGTGGCATTTGCCTAGCGACAGGAGCTTTTAGAAAGAGTCGGGTGACCAGTGTCCTGGTGGAGGCCAGAGTCCCTCGATTGTGGATCTGATGTGCACAACTTCTTGACAGTTTTGTTGCACACATTCGTAGCTCCTCTGAGCATCTGAATTACTGTCTTCTTTTCCCGCATGCAGCAGTTTACCTCCCGCATCGGTGGCCAACATTAGGGCTCACGATTTCGGTTCGCGTGTGATCCCTTCTCTCTGAACTGGAGTCCTTCTCTTTACCATCTCTGCTTGAGGTCCATTCACGTACACCTCCACGGTGTATACCTCGGCCGAAGCGTTGTTTGGACCTTTTGCACGGCCCTAAGGACCATTTTAACCCCGACGCTCTCTGCTGTCGCTTCCTCTCAATTCTTGACGTGTACTGGGACTCCGAAGTTGTTTACTCGATGGCTGATGGTAATGTTAGCTTCGCCTATGTTCAGAGACCATATTGAACAGCATTCCTTGCCTGCCAGCTGCAATGTATTTACTGCAGAGCTGGTGGCCATATCTCATCCACTTTAGTACATTCGTTCCTGTTCTGGTAAGCAGTTTCCTCTCTGTTCTGACTCCCTGAGCAGCTTCCGAGCTACCGGCCAGTGCTATCCTCGCCATCCTTTAGTAGCAAACATGCAGGAGGCCACGTCTGCCTGGGAATGGTCCACTTGTTCAGTGGTGTTTGTGTGGACCCCAGGACACGTTGAAATCCCAGGTAACGAACTTGTTGACAGGCTATGCGGAAACCTCCCCTGGAAATGGGTATCTCTGATGAAACTGCCGTGTGTTCTGTCTTATGTCACAAGGTTTTTCAGCTTTGGGAGACGGAGTGACGTAACAGTATGCACAACAAACTGTGTCATTAAGGAGACTGCGAATATGTGGAAGTCTTCCCTGCGGGCGTCTTGCATAGAATCAGTTGTTCTTTGTCGACTCTGTATCGACCGTACGTGGCTCACACCTAGTTACCTCCTCCGTCACGAGGACCCACCTCAATATCGCTGTGGCTTCCAAATTACAGTCGTTCACCTCTTGCTGGACTGCCCACTTTTAGCCGGTCTGTGGCGGACTTTTAAATTTCCCAGCACCCTACCTTCAGTGTTAGGCGACAATGCTCCAACAGTAGCTTTAGTTCTATGTTCTATTTGTGAGGGTGTGTTTTATCATTTGATATGAGTTTTAGGGTATGTCCTTTGTCCCTCTGTGTCCTCCACTGTACGGCTTTTAGGGTGGTGGTTTTAATGTAATGCAGAGTGGCTCTCTTCTCCTTTCTATTCTCATGATCAGCCAGCCATGGTAATCTGCATTCTAGTTTCTAATTTATTTTTTCTACTTCAGTAATTGTCGTAAACCTCTTTGTCTCACTTTGACTCGGACACATAAACAAGTGATCGTTACTTAGTTTCTGGAATATGACAGTTTTGTCTCCTGTTAGGATTTTGTATCGACATCTTGCTTCCCGTTGATAGAATTTTTTAAGCATTTCCTTACAGTAATTGACACTTCAGTTTTGTGGCATTTGTTGGGACTTTTTCATAGCTAGATGTTAATGCAAAATCAAATACGTTGCAGTCTCATCGTGCCTTGGGATGTATCACAATAAGTCATGTGCCAGTCCTTCCGGATCTCATCTTAACATAATTTACTTCTCACAGAATCATGTTTGTGATGAATTGTAAACAGCCATCTGTGAAGGTGATTATCAAAAGTTGAACAATAGGATTTGAGGCACGGTTGTTGATTTTGGCCATTACAAAATTGTTAAGTCATATAACAAATCTCTCACACACAATTTCCATTTTTCGCAAGTTTCCTTAAATGCAAGCTGAAAAACCTTAGCCAGTTTCTGGTGAGCTGCTAGAATGAGTATGGTACAACTGGTGTCGTGCTGAAGTGGGGTTGATTGGTTGTGATGACACAGTTCTGTAGCAGTAGCCTGAAGTCTAGTTTAGGGTGAAAGGTGATAACTTGGTCGAGTTGATGAAAGCAATGAATGCGAATGCTAAGTAAAGGTTGTTGTAAGACTGGCATCTAGTATAGTCTAGGTTCATATTTGTTTGTATTTAAACAGTTCACTACAGCCGAACACTGGTTGTGCTGTTGTCATTCTAGTTGTTCGTCTGTTTCTGAGCTGTTTTTTCTAACAGTAACAAATGAAAAACTTTAAAACAGTGGTAACTGTGCATTTCACTAGGTGACACTACTGTGCTGTGTAATTTGCTAAATATTTGTAAATACCCTGATATTTTCTGATGTCTTGTAACTTTTGTATTTATATTATTTCTTTGACTATTAACTTTTATTTTTAACACGGCAAACCAATCGTAATAGCATGTTGTACTATCCAGTGTGTGTAATCCACAAATACGACCAATCATAGAAGAGATGATGATGCGCATCCGTCCAGAAGAGGAGGTGAAGATGATACGGAGACGTGTGGCTATGAGTGAAATGAAAAAGAAGTCTGAATCTGATGAAAAAAATGTAAGTTTGCACTATTTTAAAAAAGTCTCTGTGGTGATTATTTGCTGTTATATATTGTTAGAGGTCTAGTCGTAACAGATCTTCCTATCCATTCTTTTTGCATTAGCGTTACCATTACTGATACACCTGTGATTTTCCTCTGTACTTTATCATTCATAGACTGCTTGAGCAGATAGCAGCAGACCAGAGCAGCAGACCAGATCTATGTCATTCTGTTTTATGTATGTGCTTATTTAACCCAGAAATTGTCATGATGGTGTAAGATGTCTCACCATAACACTATGAATACAAGTAGCTCCAGTACACATGCACACAGAATGTTTTATGAGGCTAGGACAGTTGGTTAGCTGTGGTCTTGCTGAACGCACATATCTGGTATTTGCCTGAAGTGATTTAGGAAAATGACAAAAAGCCAACATCTGGGTGACAGGACAGAGCAAAATATTCCCGAAGATGAAGTCGGTGTCTGTACAACTGCAATGCTTCATTCAGTTGGTTCCAGTTGTTCATTGTTCTTATGTTAATTACATAACCTGCATGTACTCCCTCAATGGTAATATAGGTGAGCCATAATGGTGTGGTTAAAATTTGGGAAATCCAAGAATCTTGGGTTGTTGCCAGATTGTAATCAGTCACTTTCTGCTGCAAGCCTCGGTTCCACTTCAGTGTTCGGTGTGGCAGTGAAATGTTACATGTCTCAGTGATTGGGTATTTTTCATAAGTCTGTATGCCATGTTCTGAGTGAGCAGACTATTATTTCAATAGCTCTGTCTGCAACAAATTTCAGCTGGTAATAGCGAATATACTGTTAATGATTTATTAGAGGAGGAGATGCACTTGGATCGTAAGAAGAGATTCCAAAATCGGATATTGGGTTTTAAGGCATACCCAGATGCAGATACTCGGATCACGATTGAGTAATGAAGAGTAGAGAGAAGTGTAAGATAATCTTCTGGAAGAATCAAAGTGGAAGGAGTTGGATACTGAAGCACTGAGGATGGGCGAGATGTGTTTGAGGTTATCTAAGGCTGTAGATGCTGTGACAAAAAATTCACAGTAGGCAGTTCAGTTGAAGAGGAATGAACTTTCGAAAAAAGGGCAGTCACTTAAGTTGAACAGACAGACATAAAGGCAACGAAAGTGACTGTAAAGAAATGTTGGGTTACAGAAGAAATACAGGGTGAGCGCAAAGTCTTGCCCTGATCATAAAAAATTATAACAGAATAACCATTTGTCATAATAAGTTACATTTGATGCTGTTACATAGGCTAGTGTTACTAGTTGTTGCGACCAGTAGATGGTGCTAGTGCTCCACAACACCAATGCGGTCTGTTAGGTCACGTTAATTGCTGGAGAAATGGCATCAGAGCAGGTGAAAGAGCAATGTGTGCTTTCTTTTCACAAAACGAAATCACCAGTCGGTGTTCGGCGTAAATTTCGGGCTTCCTATGGACGCAGCCCTCCTGACTTTAAATCGGTAAAGCGAGGTATGCAAAGTTTAACGAAACGGGCAGTGTTGAAGATCGTCCTCGAAGTGGCAGGCCTTGGGTAAGTGATGCAACTGTTGATAGTGTTAGACAATCATTTTGACAGAGTCCGTCTAAATCGACTCGTCGAGCTTCTTGTGAACTTCAAATATCGCAAGCAAGTGTGGTGAAGATTCTTCGTGAAAGGCTTAGGTTGTGTGCTTACAAAGTGCAAATCTTGCAGGCCTTGCAACCGAATGATTTGCTGACACATGCTGAATTTGCAGCTGAGATTCTAAACAGGATTGATGGTGCTAATGATTACTTAAATCGCATATTCTTTACTGATGTATCCACCTTTCGTGTCAGTGGAATGGTAACGAGGCATAATGTCCATACAAGGGGTTCAGAGTCTCTACATGCTACTGTACAGTTACTGTGAAACAGTGAAAAAATGAATGTTTGGTGTGGCCTCATGCATAACAAGGTTTTTGGTCTGTTTTTCATCACGGAAAAATCCATTACCGCTAACATTTACTTCCATGTTTGGCAACAGTTCATTGCCACACAGTTAGAAGAATATAGACCGTGGATACTTTTCCAGCAAGATGGAGCACCCCCCATTGGGCTTTGATAGTGCGTGATTTCCTGGATGAAACATTTCCGGATCGGTGGCTTGCAAAGAACGGTCCAACACCCTGGCCACCCTGCTCTCCAGATATTACGCCCCTTCACCTTTTTTTCTGGGGCTATATCGAGGACAGTCTTCGTCACACCAGTTGCTGACATTGATGAACTGAAGGCTAGGATACAAGTTGCTGTGGATACCGTGACAGAATACATGTTACGAAACACCTGGTGGGAACGTGGATACCATCTCAACATTCTCCAAGCTACCGAGGGAGCATACATTGAGGTTTACTAACATAAGTGGTCTAAAAAAAACTAGTAACTATGTAACTGCATCAAATGTAAATTATGATGTACTTTCAACATAGCAGCACAGTCAGCAATTGTGATAATCTAATATATTAGACACTATCAGCCTCGATTGTGGTAATGAAACAAACCTTTACCTAGGTTTCAGCCCAAATAATTGAGCCTTCTTCAGAAGATATACCTGAATCTATAATTTGTCTAAGAGGGCATGGTCTAGAAATAAGACATGCCCTCTTAGACAAATTATAGATTCAGGTATATATTCTGAAGACGGGTCAATTATTTGGGCTGAAACCTAGGTAAAGATTGGTTTCATTACCGCAATCAAGGCTGATAGTTTCTTATATATTAGTAAATTATTATGTCAAATGGTTATTCTGTAATAAATTGTTTTAATCATAGCTGCACTAGTTGGAACACTCTCCCATAACCTCCAGGCCTCGATCTTCCCTAATTGCTGTCCTCCATCTGCCTCTGCCCACTTCTCTTCTCCCCCTCTGTAGCACTGCACACCAGTGTGCATGGGTCAGTGAAGTGGTGAAATGCACCTATTCTAAACTCGCCAAATTACTTGTGCTCGAGCTACAGAAAGTGGTAGTAGTTGGGGTAATTCACTGACAACTTCAGGGAATTGCTTCCGATGTATGAACACATAGGCTAAGAAGTGCACTGTCCAGTGAAGGAGGTTATGTAGAGTAACATAGTGCTTTTTAATTTCATTTATCTTCAGTAAAATTTGTAAGCAAATGTGGTGCCATATTATGTCTGAATTACCTTCATTCAAATATTTCTTGGAATAGTCTTTCGCCAGCCGGAGTGGCCGTGCGGTTCTAGGCGCTACAGTCTGGAGTCGAGCGACCGCTACAGTCGCAGGTTCGAATCCTGTCTCAGGCATGGATGTGTAGGATGTCCTTAGGTTAGTTAGGTTCAATTAGTTCTAAGTTCTAGGTGACTGATGGCCTCAGAAGGTAAGTCACATAGTGCTTAGAGCCTTTTGAATCAATAGTCTTTCATTGTGACATTCTCAACCATTTTGTTTCAAATACTACTTCCAAATCAGTTTAAAGCTGATGTGACATTCTTTTGGTTTTGGCTGACACTATTTTTGAATACTGAGGCGAGTATTTTTTGTACTGTAGAACAATAAAAATTCATTAGTAAATTTGTTGTGTGCTACTTTACCTTTCCTTCATACTGTGTTCTAATAACTTTTCTCAGTATGAATAAAATATATAGAAAATTATTACATATTCCTGTTGTTACAGAGTATTAATATTGAACATGCTATTCATATTGAACATTATACTGGGTGTACATAAAGTCCAGGAACACTTTAAATTATTTATTGCACACGAACTAAATATTGTACAGATGTCATGCATATTGCATTTTGAAGAGAAACTCTGAAAGGTGCGTTTTTTTGCAAGCATTCAGTATGCAAACCGTGAGTGACTCGGCAGATGTCAATATGGTAATAGAATTCTTGCCATGCCCGTACCAGTGTGGCAGTCACTTCTTGTATTCTCCCGGAGCTCTTCTACGTTGAGTGGTAGAAGCAGTACGTACACCAGATCATTAATTTGTCCCCATAGAAAAAAAAGGCTCTCACAGTGCGATTTGGCGATTGGGGTAGCCATTTCATGAAGCAGCTGTCCCCTTCTGTAACACGGCCGTGTTTTGGCTAGCACTGACTATTGGCAAATTGCCAAACTACGCTATGGCTGTATATATGTGGGGGGGGGGGGGGGGGGGGGGGGAAGAGAGAGACTTTGAGTTTCTCTTCAAAATGACATATGTATGATATCTGTACAGTGTTTGGTTCTTGTGCAGTAAATAATTGAAAGTGTTCCCGGTCTTGATGCACACCCTGTATTCATATTTCTTAGCAAACTTGTTTACAATGCTAGCTCAATGTGTAATAACCACCATTAAATCAAGTGGCAACTAAAAGTGTTTAATTAGCAGCCATGGAAGTTAGATAAATAAAACTTGCTCTCACATACAACAAAAAATTACTTCTGGAAAATTTGGAATTTCAACCTGGAAATCTCAGAAATTGTATGATGAGTCATCACCTTGAGCTTTTTTGCATGTTGATTGTTTTCCATATTTCTCAGCACTGACAGACAGTTTACTAAATTTATTGAAAATATTTATATAGTATGTCTGTCTTCCATAAACAGCTATCTGATGACTGACACTGGTCTATCAGTCCAGTTGTCATTACATTGAAGCCAAACCCACAAAAATAACAACTAATTATTAATAATGCTGCATTTTATTTCTTGCAGTCAAAGGAAGAAGAAAGGTTAGCATTGCTAAGAGAATACAGAGCATTAAAAATGGAAGTCCAGGAAAAGAAAGCAAAGGAATTAGCACAAAAGGAGAGGATAGAATCTCTTAAAAGAGAGATCAAAGAAAAACGTACGTCTTTTCCAATGTTGGTTAGTTAATGCCTTGTAATATGCAATAGTTGATTTTAATTATTATTAATATTACTATTACTAGTAGTGTTTCAATATTTATACCACCATACTGCTGAAATTCAGTCCCAGTAGTGATCATTCAAATGGTGTCATAAACTGTTTTTGAGAGTGTGCTACAGAAAATGCTAAAGTTGGAGAAAAATGTATGAGAATTCAGGCAAAGGAATTGCTAAAAGTATATAGACATGGGCACCATTAAAAGGATAGACTGCTTAAATACTACTTTGATGGTTGCTAGAAAGTTTTTCCTTTACTGCAGTGTAATTGATGTGCTGCTACTCTGTCAGAAGATTATAGGCATCTCTGCAATCATCCAATATCTTTCTTAGAAGCAGAGCCACATGACATCATCTGAAAATCTTTTTGGAAGGTTTCACATCGACATATATGCATTATTCCATCCAGGAATTTCCAGTGTTATGCATTCCCACATGTTGCATGATGTTGAAGAAAGAGCGGGGAGGAGGGGGGGGGGGGGGTTGAGAGAGAGAGAGAGAGAGAGAGAGAGAGAGAGAGAGAGAGAGAGAGGGAGAGAGAGAGAGACTGAAGGTCATCAGTAAAGAACATGTAACTAACATTTCACAATTTGTTGTGATCAACCATAAAGGAACTAGTAGTACATTGGTAATAAAAAATACATGCATAATAAATATACTCATTTCAAAGATGTTTCCTTTTCAGTGTATTATACTTAAACTATCTTGTCTACCGTGATCAATTCGATGAGATGATAGGAGTTATACAGTTGCTCTCAGATCCGCAGCACTGTAGCAGATGTGATTTCATGTCAACATCTAGATAGTTCTTTGCTCCAGGAATGCATCATTTTCACTTTTTGTCTTCATTTTACAACTCCTTTTAGACACATTCATTGTGATCAACCATTCTTCAGAGACCTTTAATGTGTGACAAAATTAGTGTTGCTTGCAAATGTCAAATTTTTGAATTGTTCTCCTTGCATTTTGATTCCTTTGCCAAATTTTTCTGTTGTCCTCCACTGCTTGTTCAGTCTACCTATTGAATAGCATTGGGGATAGGCTACAAACCTGATTCACTCCATTCTTGATCACTGCTTCCCTTTCGTGTCCTCAGACTCACAGCTGCATTCTGGTTTTTTATAAAAGTTGTAAATAGTCTTTTGCTCCATTTTTTAATTATACAACTTTCAGTATTTCAAATAGTGTATTCCAGTCAAATTTGTCAAAAGAATTCATGTAAATCTACAAATGCTATAAACACTGATTTGCCTTTCTTTAACCAATCTTCTAAGATAAATGGCAGGATCAGTATTGCCTCATATGGTCCTACATTTCTCCAGGGAGATGTGATTATTCAGAAGTAATGACAAGGATGGGCTTTCTGTAAGTTCTGGTAGAAGTCTTGTCTGTATGTAGCCACTTTGTCAGTGACATTGTTGTCAAGGTTATGCAGTGCACACAGCCAAAGAAAGTGTCAGGACTGTTTGACTGGTGAAATGAAAGCTTTGAAAAAACTTGACTAATGCCAAATGAAAAGGCAGAGTAACAGGCGGAATATAATGCCCAATTAAGTCCCACCTCCAAGGTGTCATTGAGGCAAACAGTATCACTTTTGTGAGGAGTGCCAAAGACAATCACACAGTTGGATATGGTGCTGAGTCTTCTCCCCACCCCACCCCCCCACCCCCTCCCCTTTTCCCCACAGCATGACACAGCAGGTAATATCTGTTTGCCATGGGAATTAAAGGTGACAATGTCAGCTTGTCCTCAGGAAATGTAATCTGTCATTTTTGTATTGGCCTTGTCTGCAATTTCGTAGACACAGCCTTTGATCCCATAAAAGCATTATAACTGCCATATTTTGAAGGTAAAAACAGTCATACTCGGCAATCTACACATTGTGATTTCACTATTTCTTGGTTGACATTGCGTGATGGGCTAACAGCTTGAAAGTAAGGAAATTATTCAGTATTATGTGAATGAAAAGGTGTATACAGGGTTGTCCATTGATCGTGACTAGGCCAAATATCTCATGAAATGAGCGTCAAACGAAAAAACTACAAAGAACGAAACTTGTTTAGCTTGAATGGGGAAACCAGACGGCACTATGGTTGGCTCGCTAGATGGCGCTGCCATAGGTCAAACAGATATCAACTGTGTTTTTTTAAATAGGAACCCCCATTTTTATTACATATTCGTGTAGTATGTACAGAAATATGAATGTTTTAGTTGGACCACTTTTTTCGCTTTGTAATAGATGGCGCTGTAATAGTCACAAACGTATAAGTATGTGGTATCACGTACCTTTCCGCCAGTGCGAATGGTATTTGCTTCGGGATGCATTACCTGTGTTAAAAGGGACTGTTCACAAATTGCGGAAAAGGTTGATATCGTGTTGACGTATGGCTATTGTGATCAAAATGCCCAATGGGCGTGTGCTATGTATGCTGCTCAGTATCCTGTACGACATCATCCAAGTGTCCAGACCGTTCGCCAGATAGTTACCTTATTTAAGGAAACAGTTAGTGTTCAGCCACATAGCCACATGTGAAACGTCAACCACGACCTGCAACAAATGATGATGCCCAAGTAGGTGTTTTAGCTGCTGCTGTGGTTAATCTGCACATCAGTAGCAGACAAATTGAGCGAGAATCGGGTAGCAGACAAATTGAGCGAGAATTGGGAATCTCAAAAACATCTGTGTTGAGAATGCTACATCAACATCAGTTGCACCCGTACCATATTTCTGTGCACCAGGAATTACATGGCAACGACTTTGAACGTCGTATACAGCTCTGCCACTGGGCACAAGAGAAATTACGGGATGATGACAGATTTTTGCACGCGTTCTATTTTACGACGAAGCGTCATTCACCAACAGCGGTAACGTAAACCGGCATAATGTGCACTATTGGGCAACGGAAAATCCACAGAGGCTCTGAAAAGTGGTACATCAGCGACCTTGGCGGGTTAATGTATGGTGTGGCATTATGGGAGCAAGGATAATTGGCCCCCATTATATCGATGGCAATCTGAATGGCGCAATGTATGCTGATTTCCTACGTAATGTTCTACCGATGTTACTACAAGATGTTTCACTGCATGACAGAATGGCAATGTACTTCCAACATGATGGATGTCCAGCACATAGCTGGCGTGCGGTTGAAGCGGTATTGAATAGCATATTTCATGACAGGTGGATTGGTCATCGAAGCACCATACCGTGGCCCGCACGTTCACCAGATCTGACGTCTCCGGATTTATGTCTGTGGGGGAAGTTGTAGGATATTTGCTATCGTGATCCACCGACAACGCCTGACAACATGCGTCAGCGCATTGTCAATGCATGTGCGAACATTACGGAAGGCGAACTACTTGCTGTTGAGAGGAATGTTGTTACAGGTATTGCCAAATGCATTGAGGTTGACTGACATCATTTTGAGCATTTATTGCATTAATGTGGTATTTACAGGTAATCATGCTGTAACAGCATGCATTCTCAGAAATAAGTTCACAAAGGTACATGTATCACATTGGAGCAACTGAAATAAAATGTTCAAATGTACCTACGTTCTGTATTTTAATATAAAAAACCTACCGGTTACCAACTGTTCGTCTAAAATTGAGCCATGTGTTTGTGACTATTACAGCACCATCTATCACAAAGTGGTCCAACTAAAACATTCATATTTCTTTACGTACTGCACAAATATGTAATAAAAAGTGGGGGTTCCTATTTAAAAAAATGCAGTTGATATCTATTTGACCTATGGTAGTGCCGTCTAGCGGGCCAACCATAGCGCCATCTGCTTTCCCCCTTCAAGCTAGACAAGTTTCGTTCTTTGTAGTTCTTTTGTTTGATGCTTATTTCGAGAGATATTTGGCCCAGTCATGATCAATGGACCTCCCTGTATAGTTGAAGCTTACATTTGTACTGGCTCATAAAATTGTTCAAACAGTGCCTAAATATTTAGCACTCTATGAAAGATTAATATTCAGAAGTTGGTAACAAAATGGTGATGCAGCGGTGTCTTATTCTGATTGTAACTGTAAGTCTTCTGTTAGCAATATGGAGCTGGTTGTTTAATAGGACCGTACCAAGACATTAGTTTTCAGGACAATGAAAAACATGAAACACTGCATAAAAATTGTCAACATATAATTTGAAGATTGGTTTGCTGTAGCACCAACTGATATTTGTTTTTTATATTCTGTCATATTTGCTGGGCATCTACTTTCCACTAACTTCTAGTGATAAACCAGCAGAATCACAGAGGACAATAGTAACATTTCAAAACAATGTCAACGACATATAAAGAAACACAATTAGTTATTTCAGGCAGTTCCATAACGGAGATGATGATGACTTTTGATTTCATTTCCGTGAAACAGATGCATTGTAAGAGTTATTAGCACATGCCACTTCATCACTCATAGCTTTCTTCATAACCAGTTTGTGGTTCATACTCTCCCAAGTTCCAAAAGCTTGTCACTTGACAGTAACATTAGATAGATGTTAGTCAGACAAATGTCCCAGTGCTCAAAACTATGAATTCCTCTAGTGAGACAGTCTAGTGTTTGGTTATGTTGGAAAAAAGGTGAGAAGAGATTAGAGAGACATCACAAAGAACTGCAGTTGGAGAGAACAGAATATGTGGATGAAGAAAGGTGAGTACTCAAGGAATGTGAATTTTAAAATTTTCCTGGCGAATTGACTGTTCAATCAAATCTCGGGCTTGCAGCCGGTCATCATTCAATACTTCGCACGATATTTCAACTGGGCACCTGCCGGTCATCTTCAGGTGAGCCGTCGCAAACTGGTGAAAATGTCCTCCGTTCCGCAATATATATAGCGTACTGTAACTATTCTGCGCATACGTCGAAAACTTGATAGATGAACCACACTGCCCACCGGCAGCGCCCTCCCTGGTGGAATAGTGGAACTCAGTTGCCCTCTGCATTGCTGTTTGCCACGGCCGTTGACGCACTCTGTCTTCGATTTGAGCAAATCGTGGAGATGATGGGATACTGTGCACTGTCCAGCTGGTAGCCGCTGTCACGGTTTAACAGATTTTCCACCAGTTGTATTTCTACGGATTCTTTAATAATGGAGTCCCAGAAAGATGTTGCTGTGGACAAAATCATTGTTTTCTCATACTCCATTGAATGTCCAATAGAAATACAATGTTCAGCAATAGCGAACTTGCTTGGCTGCAAAAGGCTGGTGTAACGTTGATGTTCAGTGCAGCATTCTTTCACGGTGCGTGTGGTTTCACCTATGTAAGCCATACCACATTGGCACGGTATCTTGTAAATTCCGGCCTTTCGTAGTAACAGACTGTCCTTAACTGATCCCACAAGGTCCGCAATCTTCGATGGTGGGCGGAAAACCACTTTTACCTGAAATTTTCGGAGGATTCTTTATTGTTAGTGCCCTGTTACCTTGTGGTGTTTAGAAGGCTAGAGGTATGGTCTGCTAAGTGACTCTACCTATAGGAGGATTGATTACGATCCTACAGGACGTGTGCAATGGAAAACTTCAGCACTATTAAATTCCTCCTCCTTACCGCAAGAGACCATCAAGAGGTTCAGACCACATGGTTGTGTACCTCCGAGACTGTATGGCCTTCCAAAGATTCATAAAGAGGGTCTTCCACTGTGTCCAATAGTGAGCAACATTGGAGCTCCTACATATGATTTAGCTAAACATCTCACTTCCTTACTGAGACCTTTCGTAGGCAAGTGCTCACGTCACATATTTTATCAGTAGACTGGGGGCTCTTCGTCTTAGCAGTGTAGACCTTCTAGTAAGTTTTTATGTGGTCTCACTTTTTACAAAAGTTCCTCTTGCAGATTCTTTGACACTGATTGGTAACATGTTTCCTGTTGATATCACTGCTTTGTTCAGGCACGCTCTTTCTGCAAATTATTTTATGTTTAATCAAGATTATTTTGAACAGACTGATGGTGTCGCCATGGGTAGCCTCCTGTCTCTTTCGTGGCCAACCTTTTTATGGAGGATTTTGAAGAGAGCCCTTGAATCAGCTACTCTGAAACCAACAGTATTTTGGTGGTATGTGGATGACACTTTCATAGTGTGGCCTGATGGAGAAGATAAATTAATGGAGTTTCTACATCACCTCAACTCCATTTATAGCAACAACCGGTTCACCATGGAAATAGAGAAATATTGTTGTTTGCCTTTCTTGGATGCCCTGGTTCGAAGGAAGAATGATGGTTCTCTAGGGCATTCAGTTTACCGGAATCCCACTCGTACTGATTTGTACCTGCAAGCATCGAGTTGCCATCACCCATTGCAAACCATGAGTTTGCTTAAAACACTTGTTCATAGAGCTCATACTGTCTCAGATCTAGATAGCTTACCTCAAGAACTCGCCCATCTAAAGACAGTATTCAGTGAAAATGGATATCCCATCCGGCAGATTAACAGGGCACTAACAGTTAAAACTAAGAAGCAGGAAGTGAATAAAGAGGAGAACAAGCCGGAACAATCTTTAGCTTTTCTTCCTTTCGTTGGCAACACTTCGTTTAAAATAGAAAGAATCCTCCGAAAATTTCAGGTAAAAGTGGTTTTCCGCCCACCATCGAAGATTGCGGACCTTGTGGGATCAGTTAAGGACAGTCTGTTACTACGAAAGGCCGGAATTTACAAGATACCGTGCCAATGTGGTATGGCTTACATAGGTCAAACCACACACACCGTGAAAGAACGCTGCACTGAACACCAACGTTACACCTGCCTTTTGCAGCCAAGCAAGTCCGCTATTGCTGAACGTTGTATTTCTATTGGACATTCAATGGAGTATGAGAAAACAATGATTTTGTTCACAGCATCGTCTTTCTGGGACTCCATTATTAAAGAATCCATAGAAATACAACTGGCGGAAAATCTGTTAAACTGTGACAGTGGCTACCAGTTGCACAGCGCACGGAATCCCATCATCTCCACGATTTGCTCAAATCGAAGAAGACAGAGTGCGACAACGGCCGTGGCAAACGGCAATGCAGAGGGCGACTGAGTTCCACTATTCCACCAGGGAGGGCGCTGCCGGCGGGCAGTGTGGTTCATCTATCAAGTTTTCGGCGCATGCGCAGAATAGTTACAGTACGCTATATATTGCGGAACGGAGGACGTTTTCGCCAGTTTGCGACGGCTCACCTGAAGATGACTGGCAGGTGTCTAGCTGAAATATCGTGCGAGGTATTGGACGACGAGCAGCTGCAAGCCCGAAATTTGTTTGAACACTCAAGGAATGTTTGAGGTCTTCTAAAAGAACATGACAACCCAGTTCTTATTGTGTAGATTAACATCCATTATTTTCACCCAGGTCATGTTTGAAATGTTCTGTTATCATTATCTTTCTATGCTAGTATTATTAAATAACCTCATACAATACTGATGCTGTTTGTTATAAACTTAGTTATTCCCTCTTTCCTGCAATTATCAACTTACCCTGCCAAGAATGTTTCCCTTAGTCTCCATTTGACAGTAACATTGTCATGTGTAAAAGAAATTTTGCTTCCTCCTGCAATTGTTCAGCAACTAAGTTAAAGAGCATTTCTCTCTATTCCTTCAACAGCATATTTCATTCACAACACGAGTGATGCATGATTGATGCATGTAGAGTGTAGAGTCTTCGCGTAGATGATCCTGGTCTAGGAGGAAGTGTGGTCGTTGTAGGACTTGTAGTATTACAGCTTTCAGGTACTCGTATTAGACACCCGTTTTATTTCAGATCAAAAAGCTTCAAGTTTGCTACATGAAATTCGTGAGCTGAACAACCTAACTTTGACTGTGAAAGCAGCATCTCAGCAGCTTGAGAATGGCATGAAGCTAATGTGTGACAGTAATTGCATCACATCGTACGGCAAGAATGCTAAGCAGGTAAGTGAAGAGGTCTACTATAGCATTTATTTTGTTGTTAATGTAACTGTATGTATTTGGTTGTTGAGGGTGTTACCTTGCTGCATTCATTAAGTTATTTGCCCGTTCAGTGTGCCAGCAAAGGTACTTTCATAAAAGAAATCTGTCCCCCCCGCCCCTCTCATATCTTCTAGATTCATAGAGCAATTTCATTATGATACTATTCCTAAAAACAGGAAAAATCCTCCTCACAAAGTTGGCATAGTGTTTCCCTCTCAAGCTGTGTGCGAAAACCACTTTAGTGGTGTTGCAGAGGAAGCCACTTCTCATCTCGACTTAGAAAGTATCATTCTCCATTTTTTTATATAACCTGATCCTACTGTAGGCAACATTGCAGAGAGCTTTCATATACAGGTAGAACCTTACATAGCTATTCTTTGACATCGGTCCATTAACAGACAAGTATTACGCAAATGTTCTGTGAACTCAGATTGCAATACCTGGAGGCAAGGAGGCATTCTTTCAGGAAATCACAACTGAGAAAGATTATAGAACTGGAATTTGTGAGAAATGGGAGAATGACCCTACTGCCCACCAATATACATCTTGTGTAAGGGCCACTAAGAGGAGATTAATCAGGGCTTGTACGGAAACAGTTTTTTGCCCCTACCTCCATTTGAGAGCACAAGAGGAGAGGAACTGCAGCTATCCACAGAGGTCCAGTGTAGGCTGTGATCATCACATGACAGTGAAACTTTGTAGACATGTTCAGGTGGAATTATTTATGCGTGGGAAAAATTAGTTCAAATTTTGGCCACCAGACGCAAATGTGGTGGTGTTAATTAGAGATGGGCAAAACTGTTCTTTTCAGAGATTGGATCAGAACTGTTCACTCCCTGAAATGAATTAGCTCTTTTTCATGACTCGCCACTCATTTACAATAGAAAATAAATGGAAGGCACATTGCCCTTTAAACTTGGTTTATTCCAGTACTATACCTGTATTTTGATCTTATTTGATCCTATTTTGAAGTAACACAGATAATGAGTAAGAATTTTGTATTGTTTATTGAAATTTCCACGATATGACAAAGTTTTTGATTATTGATTTATTTTGCACTATCGTGGTTTTTTGGGTGATCGGAAAATGATGTAACTTGAGATTTACATTAACAATATATTTGGCTATAATGTATTAAAATTTCATTAACCTCATACAAATACATCGCAAGCCATATATTTTTAAAGTGAACGTTTCCTTTCGAAGACGCCTAAAATCGCAGAATCCGTACCAGAATAAGAAAAAATATATAAATTTGACTGTAAAACGAAAGTGCTGCATATAGCCTTACGCAGAATAAAACAAGGAAAATATTGGTGTATAACATTTTGCGATACGTTTATCGGTTCGCTCGTAATTAAAGCGTAAATTAGAGTGTCCATAATAAAAATCCTATAGTAAGAGGAGTCTTCAGGAACCTAATCTAATCAGTTTAAACAAATAAAAATAAAATAAAAACAATTGATGTATACATAACATAATAATGTAATATACATAGCGGTATTACTACGAAGAACAATATCCAGTGGGGACGAACTCCGATGCAGAGGCGCTGAGTCGAGCAGGTCGAGCCGCGAGCTGTATTACTGCGTGAGCTGAGACCGCAGAGACCAGAGTGACACCTGAGTCGCTTTGCTCGATGCTCTGGCTAGAGTCGAGATGGTGGGGTGAGCGTTGAGCGGGCGAGTTCCGAGGGTGGAGGGGAGCGGTGAACTCACCCGCTCCGAGACAAATCGTCCGTTCCCTTGCGAGCAGGTTTTTGCAAGTAGTTCCTATGTTATCCGCTAGGTGGCTCTCTGTCCTGTTGCTCGCATCAACTGCCCAGAGGGCAGGACGTGCGACTGAAACAATCGCCGACAGAGTGCGATGCGAAGTTAAGCTGCGCCAGACACTGCACAGTGCACACGGCAGACGACGCACAGAGACGGCACGGCATATGTGAAACACAAAATCCAATGGGGCACTGCACAATGCAGGCAACCAAGGTAGAAGCAGGTCAGAGGCCGGCGCTGGCTGTGTTGTGTTGTGTGGCGTGCACTGTGCTCTGACCAGCAGAGGCGCTGCTGATATGCTCCGTCTCTCCCTCTCTCTCTCTCTCTCTCTCTCTCTCTCTCTCTCTCTGCCGTGGGAAACGTTTGGAGCTACCGTTCTTTTTTTCTGAATCACTGATTGTTCACTCCTTTGAAAGATTGAACTCCATGAATTAGTTCAAGAGCGGATCCCCCATCTCTAGTGTTAATGTTAGAAAGATGTATAGAAATGTATCCATATGTAATGGATTAGGAATGGGACATGGGCAGAAAAGGTCAAACAAGCAAGAAAGTAATAGCGTTGTTTTTATTTTTAATCTGTTACACAATTCATTCAATACGAGCACCAGAGACATCGAGATGCTGTGTCTGTGAAATGATGCGATCGACAGTTGGCCGCAGCAGTTCTGGTAAAATCTGAGCAACGTATTTCTGTTTACTGGCCTTCAGAGCACATAGAGACCAAATGTGTCCCAGGTAAACACATTATTTTAGATCTTCCCAGAACCAAGTCATGTGGTTTCATATCTCGAAGGCCATGCATCTAGAAAATCTCTAGACATAAAACGATCACGGAAGGTTGCATTAAGCAGATCTTTCATCGGGCGAGCGACACGAGATGTTGCTCCATCTTGCATGAAAACAGTGGCTTCCACAGAGTTGTCTTCCAAAGCAGGAATCGTGCTGTAAGAGGACATCTCGATAATATGAATTCGTCACTGTATAGGTACTCACGACTGCACATTACACTATTTCATACAGAAAGGACAATGGCTCTTGAGTATAACACAAGGTTTAGCAGTACCCCAAATTCGGCTGTGCTGTGCATTCACTGCACCCTGTAGTGTAAAATGTGCCTCATTGCTTCATATGATGTCAGGCCATATGTCATAAAATTTGATCTGTGCCAGAAACCGAAGAGCAAATTCAGAATGCTGCTGATTCAGAGATTCCAGTCACTGCACTGTCTGGATGTTGTGCAGATACTAGTGTAAAATAAAACTCAAAACTTTCCGTACTGTTGACCATGGGATAGAAAATTTTCGTGACACAGCCCAAGCACTAGCACCATCTGGGGAATGTACTGCACAGTCAGCTACAAAAAAAGCACCTCGTCAATACAGCACGGATGCCATACTGTCGTACAAGGTACAGTGCCAGATTTACACCTGGTGGCCAAAAGTGAACCAAGTTTTTTCCAGGTGTTGACAGATGTGAAAATTACTGAACTATCAGTTTAATAAGTCACAGCTGCAAAATACTAACGTGAATTCTTTACAGATGAATGAAAAAACTAGTAGAAGCCGACCTCGGGGAAGATCAGTTTGGTTTCCGTAGAAATATCGGAATCACAGCATGCGTTCTCAAAAATGATGAGTTCACAAAGGTACATGTGTCACATTGGAACAACCGAAATAAAATGTTCAAACGTACCTACGTTCTATATTTTAATTTAAAAAACCTACCTGCTACCCACTGTTCGTCTAAAATAGTGAGCCATATGTTTGTGACTTATGTTAGAAGAAAGATTACAGAAAGACAAACATAAGTTTCTAGCATTTGTGGACTTAGAGAAAGCTTTTGACAATGTTGACTGGAATACTCTTTCAAATTCTGAAGGCGGCAGGGGTGAAATACAGGGAGTGAAAGGCTATTTACAATTTGTACAGAAATCAGATGGCAGTTATAAGAGTCGAGGGACATGAAAGGGAAGCAGTGGTTGGGAAGGGGGTGAGACAGGGTTGTAGCCTCTCCCTGATGCTATTCAATCTGTATATTGAGCAAGCTGTAAAGGAAACAAAAGAAAAAATCGGAGTAGGTATTAAAATCCATGGAGAAGAATTAAAAACTTTGAGGTTCGCCGATGACATTGTAATTGTCAGAGACAGCAAGAGCAGTTGAACGGAATGGGCGGTGTCTTGAAGGGAGGATATAAGATGAACATCAATAAAAGCAAAACGAGGATTATGGAATGTAGTCGAATTAAATCAGTTGATGCTGAGGGTATTAGATTAGGAAGTAAGACACACAAAGTAGTAAAGGAATTTTGCTATTTGGGGAGCAAAATAACCGATGATGGTCGAAGTAGAGGGGATATAACATGTAGACTGGCAATGGGAAGGAAAGCGTTTCTGAAGAAGAGAAATTTGTTAACATCAAGTATAGATTTAAATGTCAGGAAGTCGTTTCTGAAAGTATTTGTATGGAGTGTAGCTGTGTATGGAAGTGAAACGTGGATGATAAATAGTTTGGACAAGAAGAGAATAGAAGCTTTCGAAATGTGGTGCTACAGAAGAATGCTGATAATTAGACGGGTAGATCACACAACTAATGAGGAGATACTGAATAGAATTGCGGAGAAGAGGAGTTTGTGGCACAACTTGACAAGGAGGGGGGACCGGTTGGTAGGACATGTTCTGAGGCATCAGGGGACCATAAATTTAGCTTTGGAGGGCAGCGTGAAGGGTAAAAATCTTAGAGGGAGACCAAGAGATGAATACACTTAGCAGATTCATAGGGATGTAGGTTGCAGTACGTACTGGGAGACGAAGCTGCTTGCACAGGATAGAGTAGCATGGAGAGCTGCATCAAACCAGTATCAGGACTGAAGACAACAACCAACAACAACAACAACAACAACAACTACTACTACTACTACTACTACTACTACTACTACTACTACTATAAATAATTCACTCTGTGCTGTGTAGACTAAGAACAGATAAACAATATAAGGCAGTGAGAAAGTCGAGGATAGGCTGCAGCAGGTGGAGCATGCAGTCATTCGAGCAAGCCAGTGGATGTGGAGCAAGAGCTAGTGCATTCTGTACTGGTATTTTGAGTTCTGTCACGGGGAGAATTTTCTCAGAGAATGCTATTTAAGTTGTAAGAGAGAAATGCTTGTTTAGACACACAAGTGGTGTGGCTCTGTGGGTAAGTTCCTTGCTTCACATGCAAAGATATGGGACAGATCCCCATTTAGTCTTGATGTTTCCTTCATTTCACGTACTGTCTCTTTCTCCTCTGGACAACTGTCTCTTAATGTGGAAAAATACCAGTTGTGCAGTGGTATGGTGTGCGTCGAAGTTTAACACACCTCGACTCGCTAGGAAGAAAACGGCATCCCACCTCAAACAGGACCGCGTCTAGTAAACCACTACGGTGTTGAAGACAATCTGTAAGATAAGGACAACTGTAATTTTTTGTGTTAAAATAATCAGTTGTGTAGCAGTTGTCTTAAAAAGCAGTGCCCCAAAATGTTGTTTCCTCCCCATGCATAGACATGACTATTTATGAGTCAATGCAGGTTGTCAGTAAAATAGTTCAGTGTAACTGGACAAAGCTAATGATCTTTTTCTTATTATAACATATCACTTCATAAAAGTGATAACTTACTACCTGTACCAGGTGTAGAAGTATGAAACAGGAATTCCCCTATAGATAGTGTTAGTCATCAGTGTAGGGCCTGTGAGACCGCGTCTGCAGCTCCATCTGCTTCCTGAAACGGCTGATGACGAATGTCAGTGCACACGAATCCAAGTTCCGTACATCGGTATCTGTTTCAAACCTGTAAACTTGTCAAGTTTTTTGCTTACAAACTAAGAGTTACGGACAAGATTCATTTTTTTGATGTGAGAAACGAGTGTGGAAAACGACCGAAAAAGTTAGAAGACAACCAATTGCAGGTTTTGAAGATGATGGGGAGTGGGTGAGGATGATGGGCAGTGATACTCAAACTCAACAGGAACCCCCAGAACAATTGAATGGAACTCAAAAAGCCATTTCTTTTTGGTTGAAAGCTATGCGAAAGATGCAGAAAGTGGGAAAATTGGTTCAGCATGAACTGAATGAAATACGGAAAGCAGATCAAAAGACCACTTGGGAAATACTACTCACCAGATAAAAAGAAAGTCGTTTCTCCATCAAATAGCGACAGGTGATGAAAAATGGATAATTTTGAGAATACTAAGTGTTGTAAATCAAATGTGAATCCAGGCAAACCATAGACATCCAGTGTAAGACCAAATTGCTTTGGAAAAAGACGATACTCTGTTTGGTAGGACCAGAAGAATGTCATCTATTATGAGCTGCTAAAATCTGGTGAAGCCAATCACACTGATCACTGCCAACAATAAATGATCTATTTAATTCGAGAATTAAGTAAAAAATGACCAAAATAGGGAAAAAGAAAAGTCGTATTGCTCCGTGATAACACCCCATCTCACAGCAAAATGGGTCAGGGAAATGACCCAGGCATTCAGTTGAGAAATACTAGGTCATTCTGCTTAGTTTTCAGACTTGGCTTCGTCCTATTATCATCTATTCGCATCACTGGGACACGCTTTTACTGAACAATGCTTAAATTCATACGAAAATGTATGAAAATGTCTCACTGACTCTTTCTTTTCGAAAGAACTACTGTTGTTGTTGTTTTTTTTTTTTTTTTTTTTTTTTTTTTGCATGGCATTCATAGCCTGCTGGAGAGGTAGGAGAAATGTATAAACAGCAATAGAGATTATTTTGAATGAAATATTGTCAGTCAGTTTCAAACAGATGTGTAATTATTGCAGCCAAATTCCAGTGACATACAGTACTTATACAACTGCTATGTTTCCAGTGAGTGATCGTCATCAGCACATAGGAATTTTGTTAAGTGGGTAGTAAGTGAGAAGTAGAGAATTTGTTTAAATGTGCATGAAATCGGGAGGACGGACATCTTGTTTCCACAAGCAACTGGTTACCACAATACAGCACTCTGAGGAGATTCACCACTTCTCAGAGACAGCACTGCCCCAGAGAACCCTGAAGCTCGTAACAAAAAAGGAAAGCAGAAGATACATTGTGTCTAGCCCATAAATTGGAAAGACTGGTCATTTAATGTGAACAATGTTAATGTTTATGGACTGAAATGTAGTAAAAGAAGTGTTTCCTGCTGCAATATTCAATCAATATTACAATGTTTTGTGAAGAAGGTAAGCTAACCTTAGCAAAGCAAAAGGGGATCTCAGGTAATTGTATTATGGTTCTTATACTCTTTCAACTCATTCCTAATTTAACTACAAATTAACTGAGGCAGAACACAGGTAACATTTCATTTATGGCATTCACATCAGAACTATCAATATTACTGAAATTTCAACTGCTATAGCAGTAATGTGTGACAAGCTGGGAGTTTTGGTCGGACAGGAAGTGTGTTAAGATAGCCGAAGTTATGGCGACCGCTCGTGTAAAAGGGCCCTCGTAGTTCTGTTGGTACATTGTTATATATAAGTGAAACATGCAACTGGTAACATAAGAAGAAAATTCTCTCTTGTCGTACTAATAATCCTGTGAAATTACCGTATTTACTCGAATCTAAGCCGCACTTTTTTTCCGGTTTTTGTAATCCGAAAAACCGCCTGCGGCTTAGAATCGAGTGCAAAGCAAGCGGAAGTTATGAAAAATGTTGGTACGTGCCGCCACAACTAACTTCTGCCATCGAATATATGTAGTGCTATGCAGGCATGCTTTGTAGGCACAAAGATAAATACTGGCGCCAAAACCTCTGCGTGAGTAAATAAATAAAAAAAAATAGTGGAAGACGAGCTTTTTTCTCCGCCGCGAGTTTCGACCACTGCATTTTCTTAAATTATCCAACGAAGTAAATACAAATTCCGTATTGTTCATCTTCGAATGTAGCACACTTTCAGTGTACTACGAAAATCTGACTGGCAAGACTGTTTGGGATGTTTGTCAATATGACCAACTCTATGTTCTGAATTTTTTCCTACCTGTGAGAAGAGATGGTTGCTAATAGGAACCTGATGAAATTTGAATCACATACAGTATTCTCTTCACCATAAGAATAGTACGAATATAAACATTTTGCCATGTATTCTTTTGTGTTTGCTGCTATCTCATTTAAGTCCTGTCTGCCTAAAACTACGAAACTAGAGTGAGACAACAGCAAACGCTGAAGAATATACGTATCGTGTCGTGTTTATATTCGTATTATTCTTATGTCTAATAGTGATAGTCAGAAATGAAGCACGGCAAGTGACTAGATTTTTAAATCTAAGATGACTCTAATTTGTGTGCAGAATTTGATGTAATAAAGAAGTGGCCGCAAAGATTTTCAAACAGAGAAAAATTTTCGCCTAACTCTCGTTCAGAACATGTTCTATCATACGGAGTCTATTTGAATCTTGTTGAACATTATCAAAGAAAGCAGCTGTGTAAGTAACAACAAATAGCAGTCTCTTGCCATTGTTTCGCTAATGAGATGATTTCTCTCTCTCTCTCTCTCTCTCTCTCTCTCTCTTTTTAGAATGCAACAAACAATGCATGACACAGTGCAGTAATGCTACGTGGTAAAGCTTAACTGCTAAGCTTACGACTCGAACCAAACTACTGTAGCTGTATCGTCATTCGTTTGACCTAAATTGTGTCTCATATTACAATGGACCAACTTTGTTTCGATTTGGAGGTGCGGCCTAAAACTTTTCTCTCCCCTTGAATTTCGAGTCTCAAATTTCATGTGCGGCTTAGATTCGGGAAATTTTTTCTTCCTTTATTTCGAGTCTCATTTTTCAGGTGCGGCTTAGATTAGAGTGCGGCTTAGATTCGAGTAAATACGGTACAATAATACTACACTCTCTGTTACTAGGAGCAGCAGTCTTCACCATCAGAAACTCCTTCCGTGGTCGAAAAATTTATAGCAGAACAGGAGGTGGTGATTGCAAAACTCGCGGAGTCTCGCATCTCGGCACCACCTGAACCGACGCCAGATGTAGGATTGTATGCTGAACTGATTGAGGCAGAAGTTCACAACGTAGCCCTGGAAAAGCAGTTGAAAGAGAATGAATCTAATATTGAACTGGCCACTGATAGTCTGGTGCAGAATACTATGGTAAGTACTAAGAGACTTCCCAGATTCATTACTTTTTGTGAATAGTTCCCAAAGAAATGTGGACAGTTGTCTTATTAACAGAGCATGTTATCACCCTGTCACTGAAAATCTGAAAAAATTACTTAAATGTTTGTGCTGTTATGGTTGTGGTCGCTAATCAAAAGATAAGTTTGATGCAGCTCTCCACAGCTGCCTATCGCATGAAAGCATCTTCATTTCTAAATAACTGATGCGGCCTCCATCCGTTTGAACCTGCTTATTGTAGTCATCCCTTGTTCTCTCCTACAGTTTTTACCCCTGGCACTTCCCTCCGTTAGAAAATTGACAATCCCTTCGTGCCTCAGGATGTGTTCTACCAACTGATCTGGTATTTTAGCCAAGTTGTGCCATAAATTTCTTGTTTCTCCAATTTAGTTCATTAGTTATTTGATCTGCCCATATAATCTTCCTTCTCGTCCAAACCATATTACATGTCTGCACAATGCTACACACCATATGAATATCTGCAGGAAAGAAGGAAAGACTTCCCAACCCTTAAATTTATCTTAAATCTTAGGAAACTGCTTTTTTTCCCCAAAATTTAATACTTTCTCCCAGACAAGAAACAAATTGTTTATAAACAGAAGAAATGTGTTTAGAGTCTTGAAATGAATACTTCAGTATATACAACACATTATTCCATTCATCCCACTACAGATGCAGTTCTTTGAAATAGGAAATGTATTGTCAATCTCATAGGAAAAGAGCATACTTCAACAACATGTTCTATCAGTACGAATGTGATACTCCTGCATCTGTTTTATGACTTGACTTCATAGCATGTAAGTGAATTAGATCGTCGCAATTTTTTGTGGAGATCATAATACCAGACCTGATCGTATCCCCAGCAAATAAAACAAATTGCATTTATACACCAAGGCAATTACTGATCGCAAACTTTCACTTGGCTGCCGGTTGTAGAATGCTGGGAGTAGAGGCTCGCATTTGGCTCATAGCACATTGGCTGTTGCGACAAGCCCCACCTCCTTCTCATAGGACAGCCAGCTTACAGCTGCAGCTTATAAAAGAAATGGAATAAGCATCACCTTAATGTTTGAGTAATTGAAAACAGTTATTACTACAATATAAGTATTACTTCCAAAAACAATGAGGAATGTGTAGGTAGAACTAAAATCTTACAAAACTAGTTGCTTCCACTGCAGTTGTCCATGGTTGTGTCCATGCTAGTGGACAGATTTGGTGGTGCTGGATGGACACGTGTTAATGACAGTGTTGTCAACGGCAATTTTCATCACACTGATGCGCCTCCAGTAATCTTCCTCCAGCTCTCACATTTTCAACAGTAAGGTTCCCACCCTCACTGGTGATAGACTGATAGGCAGCATTGGCGAGATTTGACATGTTTCCGGCAGAGATATCCGAGGTAGCATAGTGGTTTGCAATGTGGACTCGCATTTGGGAGGACGACGGTTCAATCCTGTGTCCTGCCATCCTGATTTAGGTTTTCCAAGATTTCCCTAAATCGCTTCAGGCAAATGCCGAGGTGGTTTCTTTGAAAGGGCATGGCCGACTTCATTCCCCATCCTTTCCTAATCCGATGAGACTGATGACCTCGCTATTTGGTGCCTTCCCCCAAATCAACCCCCCCCCCCTCTCCCCCTTCTCAGCAGAGATATCCCTCATAACATTTTGTTCTCTGAATTGTCGTTTCAGTTTGGCCTGTGCAAACTCGGTTGCATTCAGATTGCAGTTGTATGGTGGCAACTAAATAAAATTTAATGAAAACAAAATATGATCCCTTTCCACAAAACAAATAATTAACAAACTTTATACTCAACACCCCTTCTGGCTGCGTTTCTGCCGTTTACAAAATCAAGCTGACTCGGACATAAGTTGCAAATTCCCGTATTGCACAAACTTTCTCATGCATACATTTGCATAGTTCTAATGAAATATCACATTCTCAGCTTATGTATGCCATTCTCCATCCATCCATCCATCCATGGCTGTAGTTTCAGTTCATACAAAAGATGAATACTTTACGGTCCGTAATTCAGTTTCACAATGCCAGCACCGTTACTGTTTGTTTTAAATAAAAGTTTGTATCTCCAGAAGTATGGAGGTTATTGATTTGAAAATTTAACACTATGGTTGTGTTATCAATAGAATTTGGTATACAAAGTATGAAATAGATTAATATTTAATAGTACTACTTAGATTCGTAGAGGGTATGAGGAATGTATTGCATGCAGCTTTAGTCAAGGACATGGCTCGCACGGCCCAGTAGCCAGAGTGTGTGAGAAACAAAATCTGCTCTCCTCATGGCTCCATGCCAAGCTACGCTTTCAATGCAAGATGACAACTCATAATACAAGGGAGGATTGAAAAGTTTCGGAATCACCACAAGAGTTCAGCACTATTACAACACATATCACATATATTCATTGGACTGTTGCCTGTAAACACGTGCCACATCAGTACTCTTGGGAAAAAACTGTTGTGGTAATGTGGCTCTGTTGTTGTTCCTGCAAAGTAATTTGCGAAGAGTAAAAAATTGAGATTCGAGCAGTTATTAAGTACTTTGTACAGAAAGGTATGAAAGCAAAGGCATTGATGCCGATTTCCAGAATACACTGGAGGACTCTGCTTCTTCATATACAACAGTTGCCAAGTGGACAAATGAATTTACATTCGGTCAGGAGTGCTTAGATGATCCGCGCAATGGTCAGCCGAGACGTCATTACTCCAGAAATAATTGCAAAAGCACACAAATTGGTCACAGAGGATTGAAAGCGTGTGAAATTGCTCACGCTTGCCAGATGTCATCTGAAAGGGCATATCGTATTTTAACTGAAGAATTAGAAATGAAAGAATTATCTGCAAGATGGGTGCCGTGACTCTTGACGCTGGATCAAAAACGCACGAGAATGGATATATTAGAACAATGTTTGGCCTGTTTTAAGAGAAACGAACAGGATTTTTTCACCGGTTTGTGACCACAGATGAAACTTGGGTGCACTACTATACCTCAGAGACAAAAACAGCAGTCAAAGCAGTGGAAACGTGCCGATTCTCCGCCACTCCTTCCGGTCGTGGCATTAGTGTTCTAGGAAGCAAAAGGGATCCTGTTTGTACTTGTAGATTATCTCCCCACTGGGCAAAAAGTTACTGAAGAATACTATGCTAACATCCTGGACAAATTGCAACAAAAAGACCGAGGAGGAAAGTTAGCAAGGAAGAAAGTGATCTTCCCTCAAGACAATGCGCATCCGCACACATGTACCATCACCATGGCAAAATTACACAAACTAAGGCATTAATTGTTGCCACACCTGCCTTATTCACCTGATGTAGCTCCACTGGACTTCCATATCTTACAAAAACTGAAACTTTTTCTTGGTGGATGAAGCTTCACTTTAAATGAAGAATTGATGGCCGGAATTGGCAACTGTTTTGCAGGCCTGTAGGAAACTCATTTTTGAGATGGGATCAAGGCAATGGAACATCGTTGGACCCAGTGCATTAACCTACAAGGAGACTACACTGAAAAATAACAAACATTTCAGTGATGTAAGTACTTTTTTTTCTATTTCGTTCTGAGAACTTCTCAAACTGCCCTCGTAACTTGCTGTGGTACAATCAGATGGCAATTTCTCGTCGTGCCTACTGATATGCTGTACAGTGCTGTTCACGACACAGTCCATCAACCACAGGTATTGTTGATGAGCAGCGGACATGTTGAGCATTTACAGTAATGCTGCAGGCTAAAGCAATGAACTAAAATTTGTACTGTACTGAAATTGGAATCCTGGGTTTCCTGCTCACTACACAGACATGCTGATGTTATGCCAAAGTTGCCGCTGCTACCAGAGCTGCAGTGAATACTCTTGTAATCTCCCTCCCATATACAAATTCCAGTTCACACCTCAGCCCATTGCTATTCCACTTCTAAACTCGCGTCAGTATTGCAGAGGCTCTCCAATATTGGAATAGTGCCTTGGCAGTGAGTGAAATGGGATTAATCCTGCCTGTACATCGTGTAAGTTGATGTTTCTGCCTCAGCCTATATCATTACTGTAGATATAGGTGAGGAACATAAACTGTATGTGATTAATCTTGAGTGCTTGTTATAAAGATAATCTTTACTGAAAATTGATTGTTATGCTAATTATTGCTTTTATAACAATGAAAACAATTTTTGATAATGGAATGTAATTGAATAGATAAGATTTACTCGTCAACCGGTGGCAGAACACAGATGGAACACGGCATCTTTCCTTTCCATCCCGTCCGTCAAGTCTTCCCTGACACGCAGTTCTGGGTGATTTTCCCCAAATCTGTGCCTTTTCCTGGACCTCTCCAGTCCTTTTCCTTCGCCTCTCTTCCTTCCCCTTCAGCTCTTCTGCCTAGAGGAGCAGCCTCTGCCTCTGAAAGCTTGCCTAGCAACCTAATTATTGCTTTTGTATCGTACAAAGTGCTATCTGTTGGTTATTTTGCACACTTTTTGGTTTCAATAAAACCCTATGTCATTTCAAGCATGTGTAAATTTTTACATCACTACCTATGTTATTTTGCGAAGTATTGAATTTTCAAGTGTTAAGACTTTTGGCTAACCCTGTATTATTAATAATTAATGTGTACTGCTCTTCTGAGTCGGCACCAATTCACGGGAGAAATCGTGTACAAAATAATAAAAACGTGTCACTGAACAATTATTACTGTCAGTCGTGACTAATGCGTGTGGCCAGTGGTTGAAAATACTGCTACAGTTGTAAGAGTCTTTTATTTAACACACGACCAGTTTTGAGCTATTAATATGCCCGTCTTCAGTTGTCGTACTGGAAACGGTAAGAGACTAAAAATAATTTTTACACTCGGAAAACGCACAAAGAAAACAAAAAATCCATAAATTTAAAAACTGGCGGTCGGGCTAGGTGCCGTGAAACGTAAGTCGGTGCCAAAGTGACGTCTGGCAGCACTACGGAAGACTGCCCGGGTAAAGAAATGTGTAAATAATACCGGAACACTTACGCTCGGTACTGTGACCCCGAGGGCCGTGTCGGGCGAGTAGAAGACGTGGTGTGCTTCCGACGGGCGCAGGTAATACGTTACATAAATTTTATGTCACAGCTTCCACTCAGTTTTACTACAGTTCTGTGCTGCCTCGGTCAACATCTTTCTTTACCGTGCGTAATGCACTGTTAACATTTTTTGTGTAATGTTTTTTAATGTAAATCACCAATTCAGATTGCGAATGGCCGGGCTAGTGGTCTCGCGTTCTTCTTCCCGTCAATAGATGGCAGTACCTCTGCCACTCTGGTTTACCAGTTTGCTTCCTCCTTCGTGCCTGCTCTACTCAGAGCTCTGCACTCGTTGGTAGCACACCGCACCTTGTACTTGCCACTGTGGCTCTCGGAGTCACTGCACCGAGTGTAAGTGTTCTGGTATTCTGTGCATATTTCTTTACCCGGGCAGTCTTCCGTAGTACTGTCTTGTGTCACTTTGGCATTGACTTAGGTTTCACAGCACCTGGCCCAACCAACAATTTATAAATGTTTCCAAATTTATGGATTTTTATGTTTGCTGCTTGTAAAAATTACCTCCTATAACTTCCTATTTTCAGTAAGACACCTGAAGACGGGCGTATAAGAGCCCGAAAGTGGTCGTGTGTTAAATAAAACGACCTTGCAACTGTGGCAGTATTTTCAGCCTCTGGTATCAGTTGTGGATGTTCCTCCGACAGGATTAATTGTAGTGCGTGTGGATTAAGTTTTGAGAACAAGAGTCGGTAATATTTAGTATCGATATATTTTAGGTCGGCACCGTAACTGGCGAGCTTTTAAAATTACCGTAGTTTTACAGGATTGTGCTACCTGACCACGAAATTGTTCCACTTGACCTCCTGTAGGCATTACCGGAAACGTGCAGTGGTGTTACAGTAAACAACTAGAGTTGTGATTAAGGAAAGTGCATCACACTGTGAATTGCTTTAAGACAGTTGTGCATATACTGTCAAGTGGTTCAGCATGTCCTCACAAAATATCACGGTGAGATCTCGTGATAAGCTGACTACAGTGCCGTCACCCTCAGGTGCAATAATATTGTTTGACTAATACTACTGATAAGGTTGTCGATTGACTTTTGTGGGCAGTGACAGCTGTCCTTATACCAGGGATGTTGCAGCTGTGTCAGATATTTAGCACGGTAGCTGGAAAGAAAGCAAATCAATTTGTAATTATATACTTGAATTTTTTGCAATGTAAATGTTCTGTCCATTTTCAGCACGCATTATCAGATTCAGCAGACATAGAAGTTGTAAGAGAATGGGCAAAGCTTCAAGTTACGAGACAGACTAGTGATATAGTCTGCCGTTCACTGAAGGAAATCATTTCGGCTGGTAGCTCACTTCGTTGCGACAGAGACTTTCTCCGTGTTGTTCTACTTGATGCTGAAAAGAAACTTAATGCACTTGATGAAAGATATGTAAGTATTAGCTTTTGTCCTACATACACATTACATATGTAAGCTGAAATAATATACCATTGGACATATGCAGTGCATAGTTCTAGTAAGTAACTACTAAAGCACTGAGTGGTCTGTATTTCCAAATACTTACTTCTATTCTTTCAAAGTGTTGTTGTTGTTGTTGTTGTTGTTGTTGTTGTTGCAGCAGTCTTCAGTCCAGAGACTGGTTTGATGCAGCTCTCCATACTGCTCTATCCTACGCAACCGTCGTCATCTCTGAGTAACTACTGCAACCTACATCCTTCTGCGATTTTTACCGTCCATGCTTCCCTCCAATACTAAATTAGTGATCCTGTGATGCCTCAGAAGGTGTCCTACCAACCGATCCCTTCTTCTAGTCAGGTTGTGCCACAAATTTCTCTTCTCCCCAATTCTATTCAGTACCTCCTCATTAGTTACGTGATATACCCACCTAATCTTGAGCATTCTTCTGTAGCACCACATTTCGTAGGCTTCTATTCTCTTTTTGTCTAAACTATTTATTGTCCATGTTTCACCTCCGTACATGGCTACACTCCATACGAATATTTTCAGGAAAAAAGACTTCCTGACACTTAAATCTGTACCGATGTTAACAAATTTCTCTTCTTCAGAAACACTTCCCTTGCCATTGCCAGTCTACATTTTATATCCTCTCTATTTTGACCATTGTCAGTTATTTTGCTCCGCAAATAGCAAAACTCATCTACCACTTAGTGTCAAATTTCCTAGTCTAATTCCCTCAGCATCACCTGATTTTATTCGACTAAACTCCATTATCCTTGTTTCGCTTAAGTTGACGTTAATCTTAAATCATCCTTTCAAGACACTGTCCATTCCGTTCAGCTGCTCTTCCAGGTCCTTTGCTGTCTCTGACAGAATTACGTCATCTGTGAACCTTAAAGTTTTTATATCTTCTCCATGGATTTTAATACCTACTCCGAATTTTTCTTTTGTTTCCTTTACTGCTTGCTCAATATACAGATTGAATAACATTGGGGATAGGTTACAACCCTGTCTCACTCCCTTCCCAACCACTACTCCCCTTTCATGCCCTTAGACTCTTATAACTGCCATCTGGTTTCTGCACAAATTGTAAAAGCCTTTTGCTCCCTGTATTTTACCACGGCCACCTTCAGGATTTGAATGAGTATTCCAGTCAACATTGTCAAAAGCTTTCTCTAAGTGTAAAAATGCTAGAAATGTAGGTTTGCCTTTCCTTAACTTATCTTCCGAGATAAGTCGTAGGGTCAGTATTGCCCCCCCCCCCCCTCTCTCTCTCTCTCTCTCTCTCTCTCTCTCTCTCTCTCTCTCTCTCTCTCTCTCTCTCTTATCCACTGTGCTGCTACCTCTGGTTGTTACGGGAGGTGGAGGGTAAAGTGTTGTCGCTCCGTCAACAGTGTTGCCATTCTTATTACTCCAGTTACACTGCTTATGAAATCTAGAAGAAATCAAAGGTGAGAGTCTATTTGCACCAGTGCTGATACTTTTGAATTTATTCACCATTCCTGCTGAATAGACGGCAAATGTTAGATTTGGGATGATGTCGTGCACTTGAGTAATCCAGTGCCTGTAAATATTGAAATATTCAACTTTTTAGCTTCTTGTGATTCCTTGTAAGGTCTACTGTATCATTACTCCTTTCAATACTTATTCCCATGTTAGCCATAATGGGGGGAATTGAGTATGGTTTGTAATAGACAGCATTTAACTAACTCACAAACACCTGTATATTTTATACTGTGTATTTTTCATGTAGATTTTACAAAATACTGCTCCATTTTCTCAGAGATTTGTACCTCTCACAACTGTTTGTCCCAACCAGAGAAGGGACTGTCTAAAAAAGTAACAGAAAAATCATGGAAATTTGCTTTTTATTTTGCAGTACTGATTCTGACATATCAATGATTATACTGGTTGTTACATAAAACTGCAGTTGTTCTGTAATAAGTACATGCTGATTCTTAGAAGTCTTTGGAATGACCTTTTCACAAAATTCCTATCATGTACTAAGCAACATCACATCTTTAAATAGTGATCAGATATTAAAATACATTTACAGCAGTCTTCAAAAGTTAAAGAAATCAGATAAGCTACACACAGTCCCCACAGCCTCAATGTGATCAGAGAATGGAAACGTGGTCCAAGTAGTCTGTGTTCTTATCATCTGTGAAACTAAGTTCAACCGTGGGTGATTTTAAAGCACCTGTAATACATTCAAAAATGGTGACGTTGGTTTATCTGTCAATTCTCTACAAGCTCTTGCAAATACATATACTTCCTAATCCAAGATACTTACCTGCTATAAACTTCCAGCTTCATTTCACATTCTGATATATCACTGGTACATGTGGACAGGTAGGCATCATATTTCTGTGTGTTTGTGGCACAGACAATACAATAGTGTACGTGATTAGGTCCCTTAGCTGACAAAACTGGGAAGCTGCCACATCATAGTATAGGCACAACTGTTGTGGCATGACCAAAGATGTTGAGTCTGATCTGTGGGTGACCAATGATATCAGGTAAGCTATTGGTGCAATATTCACTGACATATATTTGTTATTCTCACTTGTGCTATCTTATTAAAAGTAGAGGATCGAAACTCTTAGATCATAAGACATGCTGCATGTAATATTAGAAACTACAGTACAAAGTCCATCTACAGAAAATTATGTTGGGCTTCTTAATGAGGTGTGCCAGTCAGTGTAGAAAATGAAATAATACTGATGTAGTAACAAATGGTATGACCCGCCAGGTTAGCAGAGAGTGCTAATGCGCTGCTTCCTGGGCTCAGGTAGACGCACCAGCCCCAGATCGAATCTGCCCAACGGATTAACGATGAGGGCTGGTGTGCCAGCGAGCCTGGATGTGGTTTTTAGGAGGTTTTCCACATCCCTCTAGGTGTAAACCAGACTGGTCCCCACGACCCACCTCAGTTAAGACACGCAGACATTTGAAACGTGTTTGCACTCATTCATGATTTACACTAGATGCAGACAGCTGGGGTACACTGTGTCCTGGGTGGGGGGGGGGGGGGGGGTTACGGGGTGGCGGCAGGAAGAGCCTCCGGCCAAATCAGATAGTCAGCACTCCAACTCTGTGAAAGGTGCGGGACAAGGTGCAAGCAATACTAAGTAACAAATGGTACATTAGAACCAGTTACAAATTTTATATACCATAGCCAGTACAGTTATTTCAACAATATATGACAGTACCGATGTTGGAATCTACAGGTGTTGTCTGAGGGAGGGGGACCTACTTTAGATTGCCTGTATGAGGAATCTAAATTACTGTAAAAGTAAATGCAGAAAGAAAGTATTAGCTACTGTTTTGTGGAAGATAGCCTCATTTACAGCTTATATTTGAAAGTCTTGTAGTACCAGCTGATTCATAGCTCTTACACGTCATGTTACATGTACAAATGTAAAATTCATTGTCATATTAATACCTCTAAAAATATGCCGGGCATAGACGTGGGGCATATTAGTCACACTAAAAGCTAAAATCTCCATTGGTAAATTATTAACAGGAGGATCATATTTTCCTCAAAACTGTAGCTACTACTTCCATTTCGCATAAAGTTATTGTTATAAGCTTTAATCGCCAATAATTGCGTGGATATTCAAACACACTCACTTGGAAACAATAGCTGGTTACATGACAACAACTCAGTATCTCTCATTCGACTGCTGTGGCGTGACACGCGGCCGGCGTCGTTCGTAGCTAGGTGGCGCTCCCACGCTCAGCCGAGTTGCGGAGCGCCTCTATCGCCGTTTGCTCGTACTGTCGTGGCGGCACTGTTAAATGTCATGGCACTGTCACAACACTTTTCTCCCCTTGAAAAAAAAAAACCCTCACTTCCTTGGAGACATGGACAGTGAGGAGACATCCGTGGCCTCTTGTGAGGCCCCGAGAACGTGCCGCAGAGAGACACGAGAGTATGGTCGAAAATGTCCAGGACGGAAGCTCGGCCGTGGAACGTGCCTCCTGGACGAGATGATGGGTGAAAACTCCGGAGCAGCATCCGTAGGTGTCGTGGACCTGGGGGTGTGCTCCAGCGAGATGGGTCCCGGAGAAGGCGGCGTATTCTGAAGCGGTAGAGGCGTCGGCTGCATAAACACGTACGGTAGATCGGCAGCAGCTACAGGACTGGCTTCTCGGGCTGGTGGAGGCGAAGGAAGGGGCGGTGGAACCGGCGTGGCCACCACTCGTGGGCGCATCTGGTCGTAATGGCGAACAACCGTGCCGTCGTCCGTACATATTTCACAAAGCCGGTGGCCGCGAAGAGCCTTGACCACCCCTGGAATCCATTTAGGGCGAGATCCGTACCCTCGTGCCCACACGTCGGCACCCACCGAGTATTTTCCCGCACTAGGGGACACAGCACAAGGCCTGACAGGGTGAAGCAGGTGCAGTAGAGTGCGCGGTTGGCGGCCGTGCAAGAGTTCAGCAGAGGCGTGAAGCGATAAGAACTCAGAAATTGCAGCAGAGCGTCATCTGTGGAAAAATCACTAAGGAATTTTTTCATCTGGCTTTTGAAAGTGCGGACAAGGCGCTCGACCTCCTCATTCGATTGCGGATGGAAGGGCGGTGCTGTAACATGACGAATCCCTTGTCCAGTACAAAAATCACGGAAGGTCTGCGAAGAGAACTGAGGGCCATTGTCCGTGACGATCGTGGATGGAAGACCTTCTAGCGCAAAGATTTTGGTCAAAGCCAGCGTCGTCGCCGCAGTGGTGGGTGACGGATACCGAACAACAAATGGAAACTTCGAGACGGCGTCGATCAACAGTAGCCAATAAGTACAGAGGAAGGGGCTGGCAAAGCCAGCGTGCACCCGTTCCCATGGCTGCGCCGGATCAGGCCACGGAGAGGGCATTGTACGAGGTGCAGCCAGTCGTTGAGCACACTGACCACACGCAGCAATCGTGTGGGCGATGTCCAAATCAATACCGGGCCAATAAACGTGCCTGCGGGCCAGGGACTTAGTCCGAGAAATCCCCCAATGGCCTTCATGCAATAGTTTGAGAACATCTTTGCGAAGAGAGGCTAGCACCATGACCCGTGGAGATGCGCCATCCGTGGCCAGAACACCACCACCATCACGAACAGATGAAGGTGCAAGGCATGGTAGTTGCGAAGGGGATCCGATGCCCGGTCTTTGGTCCTGTCCAGCCAACCCCGTTGAACAAAACCGATCACCTGACGCAGGACCGGGTCCGGCGCAGTACCTGACGTGACCTGCGAACCTGTAAGTGGAAAACCCTCGACCGCACGACGTTCTTCCTCATCAATGTGGAAACAGAGTAGTTCATCACGATCGAAAACCGGGTCGGGGCCCATCGGCAATCACGACAATGCATCAGCGTTGGTGTGCTAGGCCGTGGGGCGATAGTGAATCTCATAGTGAAAACGAGAAAAGTATAAGGCCCAACGTTGCAGGCGGTGAGCTGCCTTATCCGGAAGAGACGCCGATGGGCTGAACAGAGAGACCAGTGGCTTGTGGTTGATGATGAGGTGAATCTTAGAACCATAAAAAAAAAAGCGCTGAACTTTTATAGAGCATAATGATAGCGAGCGCCTCCTTTTCGATTTGAGAGTAACGCCGTTGCGCATCGTTGAGGGTCTTGGAAGCATAGGTGATGGGTCGTTCCGACCCATCCTCATACCGATGGGCGAGAACAGCCCGTAGGCCATACTGTGATGCGTCAGTCGCCAGAACCAAGTGCTGACACGGACAGAATGTGGCAAGACAAGGCGCCGACTGCAAATGAGCCTTCAGGCGGACAAAAGCCTGCTCACACTCGTCGGACCAACAGAAAGGGACGTTTTTGCGTAACAGCTGATCAGAGGATGAGCTACCGCCGCTGCGGATGGATTGAATTTGTGATAATAAGCAATCTTGCCTAGAAACGCCTGAAGTTCTTTGACCGTAGACGGCCGGAGTAGAGGGTTAATGGCCGCAACGTGCTGACGTAGAAGACGTATACCCTCACGGGACAAGTGGAAACCAAGATACACAATGGAGGGTTGGAAGAACTGTGACTTGTCCAGATTGCACTTCAACCCAGCCGAATGCAAAACCCGAAACAGTGAACGCAAATTGCGAAGGTTCTCCTCAGTGGAGGCCCCCGTGACAACAATGTCATCCAGATAGTTGATGCAGCCGGGAACGGAAGCCGTGAGCTGTTCCAAAAACCGCTGAAAAATGGCCGGCACGCTAACGACGCCAAATGGTAATCGCTGGTACTGATACAACCCACAAGGAGTGTTGATGACGAGAAATTCCTTGGAAGAAGCATCCAACGGCAACTGATGGTACGCCTCCGATAAGTCAAGTTTGGAAAAGAGCTGGCCCCCAGTGAGGTTGGTAAATAACTCCTCAGGACGGGGAAGAGGATAAGTGTCAGTGAGGCTCTGAGCGTTGACAGTGGCTTTAAAATCGCCACACAATCGCAGACTCCCGTTGGGTTTAGAAACCACCACGATTGGCGATGCCCATTCGCTGGAGGTAACAGGAAGGAGAATCCCTGAAGCTGTTAACCTGTCTATCCCAACCTCGACAGGTGCACGCAACGCCACCGGAATAGGGTGTGCCCGGAAAAAATTAGGGCGAGCTGTAGGTTTAAGAGTAATGTGGGCTTCAAAATCCTTGGCACGACCCAGACCAGCAGAGAACACGGACGGAAATTCAGAACACAATCCATCCAGCTGTTGATACGGAATATCCTCAGAGATGAGGTGCTCATCATCATCAACGGAGAACCCGAACAACTGGAAAGAATCATAACCGAACAGGTTTTCAGTGCCCGCATGATCCACCACATAAAACGTGAGGGGCCTAACAACAGACTTGTAGGCAGTGGAAGCATCGAACTGGCCAACGATAGGAATTTTCTGTTTATTATAAGTTCTCAGATTTCGCGTAACTGGAGACAAGGGAGGGGAGCCCAACTCCAAATACGTGCGAGAATTAATGAGAGTTACTGCAGAGCCAGTGTCCACTTGCATGCGAATGTCTTTATCCAGAACACGAACAGTAACAAACAACTTATTTGTTTGAGAAAGCACACAGTTAACATCCGTGTCCGATGCCTCGTCCTCGTCGACAGGAACTTTAGGGGACCGACATACAGAAGCAATGTGGCCTTTTTTCCTACACGAATTACATGTGGCCCAACGTTTCGGACACGTGGCCCCGTCATGCTGTGCGAAACAACGTGGACGAGAAGGAAGTGCGGAATGAACCTGTTTCTGCGGTTGCTGTTTTTGCTGCGAGCGTCGCGGCCCAACGCGACGTTGTTTACGTGAGTGAACCGCCGCCACATCTTCGTTCCCCTGTGAAACAGGCAAATTGTCCGTGTCGAAAGTTGACTGTACAGACGTTCAATCCCGTCTCCAGCCATCCTGATTTAGGTTTTCCGTGATTTCCCTAAATCGTTCCAGGCAAATGCTGGGATGGTTCCTTTGAAAGGGCACGGCCGATTTCCTTCCCAATCCTTCCCTAACCCGAGCTTGCGCTCCGTCTCTAATGACCCCGTTGTCGACGGGACGTTAAACACTACCCACCACCACCTTGACTGTACAGCGCCTCCGTCACACCACACGTCTATTTGCGCGCCAGCAGTGTGAGACACTTCAAAGGATTGAGCGATGCTTAGAACTTCAGACAATGACGGGTTTGGCAGTTGTAGGGCACGTTGTCTAACTTCTTTATCAGGAGCAAGCCCTAGAATAGCATCCCTAACCATTGAATCAGCATAAGACTCGTGTTGAGTGTCCGTGACAAACTGACTCAGACCGTGTAGTTCCGCCACCCGAGCCCGGTAAGATTGATTGGGCTGTTTACGACACCGGTAGAACGCCACGCGGGCGGCAACGATGTGGGTGTTTCTGCGGTAATAGTTAGACAATAAGTCACACATTTCTTGGAGGGACAGAGAGGCAGGTTCCCGCAGAGGGGCTAACTGAGATAGCAGCTGATAGATCCGTGGGGAAATCCAAGATAGAAATAACGAATTAAACATAGGAGTGTCGACAACGCCGAAAGCCGAGAAGTGTTGCCGCAAACGCTTCTCATAATCCTCCCAGTCTTCAGCGGCCTCGTCGTAAGGAGGGAACGGAGGCGGAGAAGAGGAAGACAGACGATGAGTAAGCGACGTCGACAACACCTGAACAGCAGCCGTCAACTGTGTTTGCTGTTCAATGAGTGCTTGCATAAGCTGTTCCGTGTCTGCCCCGTCACGAACACACAAATCCACAACGCAGTGAAAATATCCGACCTCGTCGCCAAAAAGTGTTATAACCTTTAATCACCAATAATTGTGTGGATATTCAAACACACTCACTTAGAAACAATAGCTAGTTACACGATAACAACTCAGTATCTCTCATTCGACTGCCGTGCTGTGACATGCGGCCGGCGCCGTTCGTAGCTAGGTGGCGCTCCCGCGTTCAGCCGAGTTGCGGAGCGCCTCTATCGCCGTTTGCGCGTGCTGTCGTGGTGGCACTGTTAAATGTCGTGGCACTGTCACAACAGTTGTAGTGTGGTTTAGGTGGTCCATACAGGCAATCCAAAGTAGGTCCCTTCTTCACATAACACTTGCAGGTTCCAATATCTGTACTGTAATATATTGTTGAAATGACTAATGATATGGTGCAACCAACTATGGTTTTCCTGTTTCATTATAACACTGCATGGTGAAAAAAGATTCACCTACTGTGTGTGTGTGTGTGTGTGTGTGTGTGTGTGTGTGTGTGTGTGTTTGAGGGAGCGAGAGATATTTATTTTAATACATCAGTATTATTTTATTTCCTAAACTTACTGGCACACCTCATTAAAAGGCTTCTGTGGTTGGACTGTACCACAATTTCTAATATTACACGTGACATAATATCTGATGTAAGAGTTTCAATCCTTTACTTCCAACAAGATAGCATGTGAGAGAATAACAAGCTTATGCCAGTGAATATTCCACCAGTACCTTACTTAATGTTATTGACCATCCACAGATAAGATCGTAAACATCTTCAGTCATACCATAACAGTTGTACCTATACTATGACATAGGAAGTTTGTTTTTGTCAGCTAAAGGACGTTATCACATACATTGTTGTATTGCCTTTGTGCCACATACGCACCAAAATAAGAAGCATACCTGTTCACATGTATCGACAATGTATTGGAGTGTGAAAAGAAGCTGGAAGCATAAGATATGTAAATAACTTGGGTTATAAAGTGTATGTATGTGCAAGATCTTGTCAACAATTGACGTATAAACCAATGTCACCATTTCTGAACGTGTTATGGGTGCTTGAACATGACCCAAGGATAATAAAAAGAATAGTCTACTTGGACCATGTTTTCATGCTCAAAACACTGGACTGAGTTTACCCTCTTCAAAACAACTGTGGAGCTCTGATTGTGTGCCTCTTCCTGTTGGTGTGGCCAGCAATGCAACATAACCAAAAAAAGGTTCATGCAGACATAAGATCAGCTGTGCAAGATGTCTTTAGTGCTTTTGAAAGTGAAACCTGCATTGCCAGTTTGTCAAAGGATAAGTTTTGGTCCTGTGTGAAATCCACCAATGGATCAAATTTATCATTTGTAGATAGCAACTGCACAAAAATGGAAGATGGAAAAATTCTAGAGTTAGAAACAGTTACTCAGATCACATGTTCTCCACATTCACTTCCGTGCACACATTGACATATATGCATGTGACACGTGTAAGCAGGAGTGTTCGTGGAATGGAAAACTAAGAGTCAGGAGGAGGGGGCGAGGGTCCAGTGGACATTATGAAACAACTATTAGATAATACCTGTAGCCTCTCTTAAAGTAGTTGATGACAGACGTCAGTGACTGTATATCCTCTAACACACAGTAAACAACTGTTTTTCGATATCTGAAGGAGCATGAGAAAATTATCATTTCCATAATTTTAGGGGCTCCGGACAGGTTAATATCTTAATTTCCATTCCCCCCCCCCCCCCCCCTCTAGTCATGGTCTACAGAATTTACCATTCCCAATAATAAATAAAACACGTATTATCTCCTTAGTTCTGGTTTATTCATTTGTTTCAACAAAACATTGTGCGAGTAACCATGTATACGAGGGGCATTTGAAAAGTCTGTGCATAAATAAAAGCTACTTATGTGTTTGGCGTAAACCTTTGTTTTTCGAAATAGTCTCCTTTTAGACTTATGCACTTCATCCAATGTGATTATAATTTGTTGATCCCTTCCGAATAATAGGAATTATCCGTATGCAAAACAGCTATTAGTTCCTGCAATCACCTCCTCGTTTCAATAAAATCATTGTCCTGCCAGCTATTTCTTCAAATTGGGGAACAAATAGTAGTCTGGAGAATAGGGGGGATGTGAAATGAGTTGGAATCCTATTTCCATTAATTTTGTGACCACTACTGCTGAGGTGTGTGAAGGTGTATTGTCGTGATAAAAAAGGACTTTTTTGTGGTCCAATTGCCAGCGTTTTTCTTGCAGCTCAGTTTTCAAACAGTCCAATAATGATGAATAATATGCACCTGTAATAGTTTTACCTTTTCCAGATAGTCGAATCCCAAAAGACAGTCGCCATAACCTTTCCGGCCGAAGGAACGGTCTTTGCCTTTTTTGGTGCAGATTCTCCCTTGGTAACCCATTGTTTAGATTGTTGTTTGAGCTCAGGAGTATAGTAATGTATCCATGTTTCATCCACAGTGACGAAACGACAGTTAGTCCTGTGGATTCTTCCTGAACGGCTGCAAATCATCCTTGCAATGCTTCGCACAATTCAGTTTTTGGTCAAGCGCGAGCAATCCCTGAACCCATCTTGTGGATAGCTTTCTCATGTCCAAATATTTATGCAAAATAATATGTACCCATTCATTTGAGATGCCCACAGCACTAGCAATCTCACGCACCTTATCTCTTCTGTCATCCATCACCATATCATGGATTTTATCAATGATTTCTGGAATTGTAACCTCCACAGGGCATCCAGAATGTTCAGCATCACTTGTGGCCATATGGCCACTCCGAAAATTTTGAAACCACTTATAAACTGTTCTAATCAAAGGTGCAGAGTCACAGCAGTGTTTATCAAGCTTCTCTTCAGTCTCCTGAGGTGTTTTGCCTTTCATAAAGTAATGTTTAATCACCACAAGAAATTTTTTTGTCCATTTGTTTGACAATGACTCCACTTCCTTGATTCACGTGAATGTCAAACACAAAGAAATAGACCAATATGGCTGAAAAGATACTACTAACTGAACATGACCTCGATACGGGCCAGTGGTGCCATCTCTTGGACTTTGCACGGACTTTTCAGATGCCCCTCGTATGTAATAGTTCTCAGATTGAAATTTGATTTTTGAATCCCCCACCTCTGAGAGCAATTATTTAGGAGGTAGTGATTCAGTAGCTTTCAAAACACTTGAGGAAGAGAAGCTACGTGGAGAAAACGTAACGATCACCAAGCAGGAGTGCAAAAAAGCAAATGGGTATGAGGCTATGAGGACTGAAAACTGCATATAAGGGAAAGAAATTGGAAGATGGCTGACGATTAGATGGTAAGAATAGACATGAAAAAATCTGTCAAGGAAAGAATTCAAAACTATTATGGCATAGCAGTAGCATAGAAGATATTAGAAAAGCTGTGTGGGCAGTTTTGTTTCACCTCTTCAAGAGACAATAAACCCAGTCATAGGCCTTCCAGAAAGTGATTTTATTTACAAACCAGCTATTTCTTTTGCAAGTAGAAATCTTGAAAGAAACTTCCAAGGATTTGTCAGATGTAAATCCACTGACGAAAATCCTCCCAAAATCCTAACGAGTCCACGAACAGTGTAATCTGGGAGAGAATTCCCGAGAGTTTTGGTGGCAATCGGTATACTGCATTTTGGTGTCTTGGATGCAGTGACAATATTCAGTGAAGGAAATGTTGCAAGATATGAAGTACTGAAAAGGCTGCTTGAAACCTTTGGTCATTTTGCAGTAAAACAAATGTTAAATTTAGATAAAGAAAGGCTTTTTGTGTCTGAGAACTGTTTGAGACTTTGAAACAATGGCAAGACAGGGAGGAAAAAGGATATTGCAAGATGAAATGGAAGAGGATGCAGACAACCCAATGTATGGAGCTGGGAGGCATTGTCAACTTTAATGGCTGTTTTCTGTAAGTTGTATTTTTCAAGAAAAAGTGTACTTTCTTAGTTTCTATTAACCAGAATTTGTTCAAAATTATGGGGTATACTCATTGGAGAATTGTGCATATTTTAACACGGGGATTTTCGTATTTTGTAAATCTCAAAGAAGTTAGCCTTATGTACATCGAACGGTGTAGAAAGTTTGTCTACTTTTCACAAATATAATTATCTTAAAAATAATCAATACTTTCAGAAATACCTATGTTAGTGGCTAGAAATGTGCAACCCAAGGCATATTTTCTTCAAATTTTTACTCCCAATAATTGCTGAAAAGGGTACCTTTTATATGAATAAATATTACATTGTTTAAGATAGGGATTTTTCCAATCTGCCCAAAACTCTTTAAATGAAGTAAAATCATATCAGCCATATTATGTCTTATGTAACTGTGTAAAGTTTGTGATTGCTATTTGTCCTGTGGTTAATGCTTTCTCACAAAGGCGACACTGTGTGCAGTAGAATCAACATTCATTGGTGCTGAAGAAATGTAATACTTGCCAAGAAATAACTCCTGTTCCTCTATACCTGCAACAGCTGAAATGAATATTGTTTTAATGTACGGCCTTTTTTTTCCAGAAAAGTGCTCAGAAGGAATTAATGAATTTAGCTAGCGATTTGTCTCATAGCTGGCACAATATTGAGAAAGCAGCGGAAAAAGCTAGAAGGAAACGTTCACAGGTAGACATAGAATGCAAGGAAGCACCAAATCATCTCACAGAACTAATGAACCAACTGAGAAGAGCTTCAGCAGAGGAACTTAAAGCTGTAAGTATCTCCTTCTCTTCCATGCAGATAAGCAGGTCTTGTATAGCTTTCATGTTGCATGATGCATATGTAGTTACACCATCATTTCTGTATATTTGATGTGGGAGAAAAGTAATGAGACTGATTTTTTATGTACCGTAGTTTTTATTTTTTCAGTCAATAATATTGCCCAAGGGAACTCCCTTGGGCAACTATACACTGGCAGTCATTGTTCCCACTCTGGGTTGCAGTGCTCTCGGTCACATTCTTCTGAATGTTCCTGAATCCCAAAATGTCATTTTAAGACATTTTTCAATTTTGGGGAAAAAATCAAAAGGACTCAGTTCAGGTGAATAGTGGGCCACAGAACAATATGAAAGCCTTTTTAAGTAAAAAATTCCACGATGGAAGTGGCCGCATGGCATGGGGTGATCTCACGAAGCAGCATCCACTTGTGTGCAATGTCCAGTCTCAGTTAATAATTCTCTCTTTCCTGGGCCTTTCAACTTTAGCTTTGTAAAACATTTGGTTGAAAGTTTGTCCTGGAGGAACAAATTCTTTATGCACGATAGCCCTACTGTCAAAAAAGCAAATTTGCTTTGTTTTGATCTTTGATTTGCTTATTTGAGCTGTTTTTGGTCAAGTAGATGTGTGTGTGCCACTCCTTACTTTTCCACTTTTTCTCAGGATCCCACTCATAAATCCACGTGATGACTCGACTAAACCATTAGTGTGCCAAAGTTTGATGTACAGTGAAAGTGTTTAACAGGTCACCCATCATCCTTATTGTTAAACTTCAGTCTGATCTCACAAGAGCACGCACACTGAAGTGTTTTTCTTGGTGTTTTAGGGTTTCGTGTAGCTGCTGGCTCGCACCTTGTACTTGAAACTGAGTCAGAACACTTCACAAGATCTGTTACCCGACGTAACATCTGAAGTATTTACCTTTTCCTTTTAATCGAGTGCTACAGTTGATTTTCTTGAAGTCGGGGTCCTGCTAATCAGTGCCTCAGAAATCCTGTGTGTTGCTGAGGAAAGGCTCGACTTCTTAACATTCTGAAGTTACTGGAGCAAAAGAAGAAAACTTACTCATATCATAAAAAGCACGTCCTCTAGTTTCAGACATATATTTCCTTGAGTAGTTGTACGGCTCATTAGTGTGATTCACGAATTAGAGAACAACACAACTTTCATAAGACATATGCCTTGAAGGCTCAATATGACAGTCCAGATTGCAGTATATTTCAACTGTCGCAAAACCATCCTGTCTCTCATGTTAATTTTTGGAGAGTGTGGTTGCTCTTTGACAGTCAAGCCACTGCCAAGCCACCACCACAAAACGTAAAATGTGCCACCCACAGCGGGTGAAGCAATTTGTCACCACTTCTTGCTGTTTCCTTGTATTCCACACTGCCCGCTTAATGTCTGCAAACACGAAAACAGCCATGCACAGTATATGTTCTGCGACTTACTTGCTACTACTTAATATTATTCTGTCATGTTCATCTTTCCTTGCACCACATGACGAGTGTTATACAGGCGCCCACTAGAACTGATAGACTCAATTCAGTGCGTACACATACAGGGGGCGCACACGCGTGCAGACGCACACAGTTTGTTGCCTGGGTTACTTCCCATCAAGGGGACTCTCCCAACATTCACAAAGTCTCTCTGCAGTGCCGTATAATTGTTAACCAGTTATTTTCAACAAGATGGTGTAACTTCACATACAGCTCGCGTTTCAATGTCACTGCTTGCTGATGTTTTTTGGTGATCGCATTATTTAACTGTGACTTTGGCCTCCACGATCGCCTGACCTAACACCACCTGACCATTTTTTTTTTTTTTTTTTTTTTTTTCCCCCCCGGGGTTTAGCAAAAGCAACTGTCCAAAATCCATCAATGAATGGAAAACTGCAATATCTACTTTCACTGCTTTTGTTACAGAAGAAATGTTACAGCTTGTGTTTGGGAACATAAGACGAAACTATCTTTGGCTGTAGTTTAAACTATTGTTTCTTCAATAAACTGGTTCTGAGTATAGTGGCATCAACATAACATGGTTTTACACCCAGAACTGTTTTATTGAAGATGACAAAGGCTGTAAAAGCCTATGCTCTCGTAGGCAGTTGTACTGTTATATGTATTGTAGTATTGGAATAAATCCCCCCATGAACCATGGACCGTGCCGTTAGTGGGGAGGCTGGTGTGCCTCAACGATACAGATAGCCATACCGTAGGTGCAACCACAACAGAGAGGTATCTGTTGAGAGGCCAGACAAAAGTGTGGTTCCTGAAGAGGGGCAGTAGCCTTTTCAGTAGTTGCAGGGGCAACAGTCTGGATGATTGACTGATCTGGCCCTGTAACACTAACCAAAACGGCCTTGCTGTTTTGGTACTGCGAACGGTTGAAAGCAATGGGAAATTACAGCCGTAATTTTTCCCGAGGGCATGCAGCTTTACTGTATGATTAAATGATGATGGCGTCCTCTTGGGTAAAATATTCCGGAGGTAAAATAGTCCCCCATTCGGATCTCCGGGTGGGGACTACTCGAGAGGACTCGGGAGAAAGAAAACTAGCGTTCTACGGATCAGAGTGTGGAATGTCAGATCCCTTAATCGGGCATGTAGGTGAGAAAATTTAAAAAGGGAAATGGATTGGCTAAAGTTAGATATAGTGGGAATTAGTGAAGTTCGATAGCAGAAGGAACAAGACTTTAGGTCAGTGGATACAGAGTTATAAATACAAAATCAAATAGGGGTAATGCAGGAATAGGTTTAATAATGTATAAAAAAATAAGAGTGCGAGTAAGCTACTACCAACAGCATAGTGAACGCATTATTGTGGCCAAGATAGACATGAAGCCCGCGCCTACTACAGTAGTAAAAGTTTATATGCCTACAACCTCTGCAGATGATGAAGAAAGTGATGAAATGTATGATGAGATAAAAGAAATTATTCAGGTAGTGAAGGGAGACGAAAATTTAATAGTCATGGGTGACTGGAATTCGACAGTAGGAAAACGAAGATCAGTTTGGATTCCGTAGAAGTAATGGAACACGTGAGGCAATACTGACCCCTATGACTTATCTTAGAAGCTAGATTAAGAAAAGGCAAACCTATGTTCCTAGCATTTGTAGACTTAGAGAAAGCTTTTACAATGTTGACTGGAATACTCTCAAATTCTGAAGGTTGCAGGGGTAAAATACAGGGAGTGAAAGGCTATTTACAATTTGTACAGAAACCAGATGGCAGTTATAAGTGTCGAGGGGCAAGCAGTGGTTGGGAAGAGAGTGAGACAGGGTTGTAGCCTATCCCCAATGTTATTCAATCTGTATATTGAGCAAGCAGTAAAGGAAACAAAAGGAAAGTTCGGAGTAGGTATTAAAATCCATGGAGAAGAAATAAAAACTTTGAGGTTTGCCGATGACATTGTAATTCTGTCAGACATAGCAAAGGACTTGGAAGAGCAGTTGAACAGAATTGACAGTGTCTTGAAAGGAGGATATAAGATGAACACCAATAAAAGCAAAACGAGGATAATGGGATGTAGTCAAATTAAATTGGGTGATGCTGAGGGAATTAGATTAGGAAATGAGACACTTAAAGTAGTAAACGAGTTTTGCTATTTGGGGAGCAAAATAACTGATGGTCGAAGTAGAGAGGATATAAAATGTAGACTGGCAATGGCAAGGAACGCGTTTCTGAACAAGAGAAATTTGTTAACATAGAGTATAGATTTAAGTGTCAGGAAGTCATTTCTGAAAGTATTTGTATGGAGTGTAGCCATGTATGGAAGTGAAACATGGACGGTAAATAGTTTGGACAAGAAGAGAATATCAGCTTTCGAAATGTGGTGCTACAGAAGAATACTGAAGATTAGATGGGTTGATCACATAACTAATGAGGAGGTATTGAATAGGATTGGGGAGAAGAGGAGTTTGTGGCACAACTTGACTAGAAGAAGGGATCGCTTGGTAGGACATGTTCTTAGGCATCAAGGGAGGACCAATTTAGCATTGAAGGGCAGCGTGGATGGTAAAAATAGTAGAGGGAGACCAAGAGATGACTACACTAAGCAGATTCAGAAGGATGTAGGTTGCAGTAGGTACTGGGAGATGAAGCAGCTTGCACAGGATAGAGTAGCATGGAGAGCTGCATCAAACCAGTCTCAGGACTGAAGACAACAAGAAGATATTTGCATGCAGTGGGGAAGGGTAAAAAAAATTAGATATTTGGGTAGCACATGGCCCAAGCCAACATCACAAAATTGAGTGGGTGGCCATATATGCATCTCCGCTTGTCATCAATTAGCTCATGAACAACACCGACCATTTGTATGTTGTTGTTGTTGAGAAATGATGTCTTTATGCTAACTTAAGGAAAACGCAGCAGCTACTCACTGTACAAGACGTGCATGCATCCACAAAAGATAATGTTATGCATCTGGTAGAACAATGACGGTATGGTGTACTACAAATTGCTTCGCTAAGGCGTAACCATTACTGCTGACATTTACTGACAACAACTGAAATGTCTGGCAAATGCAATCCAAGAACAATGACCGGGAAGATAGCGTGATGTGATGCTACTCCACAGTAATGTCCTCCTGCATTCTGCAGGACTGAAAAGTAATACTGGAGCTGGGTTGGAAAGTCACTCCGCACCCACCTTATTCACCTGATTTTGCGACCTCAGATTTCCACGTTCTCTGCTCTCTATCAAACAGCTTTCAAGGTACTCCCTTTCCAGATGGAAACACCCTCTGAGCATGGCTCGACTAGTTCTTCACCTGATAGCCACATGATTCCTACAGTTTAATTGGAAAGTTACCCTGGCATTGGCAGACTGTTGTAAACATTGAAGAAGAATATGTCAGTGATGACTAAATCCTTGTTACGTGTATCTGTTGTGTTTAATAAGCTTAGGTACAAATGCTATGAACTTACGCAGCAACCTAATAGTATGGAGGTTAGTGCTTAATGAAGAAAAGATTGTAGAAAGTCAAACAATGGAAAATTCAGGTTGGAATGCAACAGTATTATGAAAAGGATAGTTGCTTCTCACCATATACCGGAGATGCTGAGTTGCAGATAGGCACAAACATAGGTTGTATTTGTGTGTGGAGAAGAGGGAGGGGGAGCATATTTTTGATAAATATCTTGTTGGCTGAAAGCTGATTTTCTGACAGTTTTTTGTTGTGCCTTTCTGCAACTCGGCACCTGTGCTATATGATGAGTAGCAGCTGTCCTTTCCATAATATTGTTAGATTTTAGAAAGTGTTGCAGGTATCACTAAGTGGAAGGAACACCTTGGCATTTTATACGAAGCTGGAAATTTAATTAAGATATGAGGATGGTTTGAAAAGTTCTCAGAATGGAATAGAAAAAAAAGTACTTACATCACTGAAACATTTTTTTCATTTTTCAATGTAGTCTCCTTGTAGACTAATGCACTTGGTCCAACAATGTTCCAGTGCCTTGATCCCATCTCGAAAATGAGTTTCCTCCAGACTTGCAAAAGAATTGTTAATTCCAGCTATCAATTCTTCATTTGAAGTGAATCTGCGTCCACCAAGAAAAATTTTTAGTTTTGGGAAGAGATGGAAGTCTGTCAGAGCCATATCAGGTGAATAAAGTAGGTGTGACAACAATTTATACCTTAGTTCGTGTAATTTTGCCATGCCGCTGGCACGTGTGGGGGCACATGTCAAGAGTCGCAGCACCCATCTTGCAGATAATATTTTCATTTCTAATTCTTCAGTTTAAATGCGATATACCTTTTCAGATGATATCTGGCAAGTGTGAGCAATTTCACGCATTTTCAATGGGCGATCCTCCACACCTATTTTGTGCACTTATGCAATGATTTCTGGAGTAGTGACACGTCTTGGCCGGCCACTGTGCGAATCATCTAAGATCTCTCGACCAAATGTAAATTCGTTCACCCACTTGGCAACAGTTGTATATGAAGATGCATTGTCCCCTAGTGTATTCTGGAAATCGGCATGAATGTCCTTTGCTTTCATACATTTCTTTACAAAGTTCTTAATCTCTGCTCGAATCTTGAATTTTCATTTTTTTTTTCTTCCTTTTTCCCCCCATCTTTGCAAATCACTACGTGGGAGCAACAGAGCCAAGTCACAGCCACAGCTCTCTTCCGAGAGCATGACACCTGTTTACAGACAACAGTCCAATGAATATCACGTGAAACACTCGTTGTGCTGGTGCTGACCTCTTGTGGTGATTCCGAGAACTTTTCAAACCACCCTCGTACACCAAAGAAAGGAGTGCCTTACTTGTTGGTAGACTAAGCTACATGAAGACATGTGAAAATTTGTTCAATAAAAATATTAGAATGGAGGAGGGATCATGCGCTTCCGTTATGATACAATAGTTAAATTGTGTTGAAATTATTTCAGTAATGTATGAGATCATGGAAGTAAGTGCAGTCAGCTGGTTATCACCATTCCCTACATCTACATCTATACTCCACAAAGCAAAGTCAGGTGAGGGTGGATGGTACGTTATGTATCAATGTCGCACCCCCACACTCTTCCCCATTCCATTCACAAATGACTCGTGGGAAGAAAGATTGCTGATAAGCTTTCATGTGAGGTCTGGGGTATCTCTAATTTTCCCTCCATGGTCTTTTCGTGAAATAGTGTGTACATAAAGTTCAAGAATACTTTAAATTATCGTCGACTGCGGCAGTCGCTTCCCGTATTCTCTCCCAGAGCTCTGCTACATCACATGCTAGGGCGGTACATACACCAGATCTATAATGTGTCCCCACAGTAAAAAGTCACATGGAGTGAGATCTGGTGATCGGGAAGGCCCTTTCATGAAACAGCTGTCCCCTTTTGTAGCAAGGACGATCTATCGATGCGGCAGCTCCGTGTTCAGGTACCGATGAACTTCGCAATGAAAACGGGGTGGAGCCCCATCCTGCTGAAAGATGAACGGAGAGTCTGATTGCATTTGAGGCATCAGCCATTGCCCCAACATGTCCAAGTAGGAATATCCAGTGACAGTACTCTCGGCAAAGAACAATGTGGCCTGTACAGTTTTTGACGCGACACAGCACAAAGAACATTTACCTTTGGGGAATCGTGCTCAAATTCAATGCATTCATGTGGATGCTTTGAACCCCATATTCAACAATTATGCCTGTTCACTTTCCCATTAGTGTGAAAAGTGGCTTCATCGCTAAAAATTAAGCGATCAACAATGCCATCCCCATCCTCATTCAATTGTTGCAACTGCAAACAAAACTCAAAACACTTGTCTTTGTTGTCATTGAGCTTCTGCACTAGCTCCAATTTGAATGGTTTCATGGACAGCTTCTGTCACAGGACTTTCCATACTGTCATTGGAGCAATTTAGAGTTCACAGGATGCACGATTCACAGATTCCTTTGGAGTCTTTACAAATGTCTCTCGTACGTGCTCCACATTCACTTCACTTGCACTGGGACATCTGCCTCTCTCTGTCGGGCACAAGAAACCCGTCGTAACAAATTTGTTGTGCCAGTGGTAAATGGCCTTCCATGTTGGTGGCTTCTTGCCATACTTGGTTCTAAACAATCATTGAACAGCTGTAGCACATTTTTTTCTCGAATTCCAACACACAGAAAGCTTGCTCTGCACCTGAACGCGCTACATTTGCAACTAGCACTGACTATCAGCAACTTACCAAACTACGCTGTGGTGGTATACATAAAAAAAAACTTTCAGGGTTTCTCTTCAAAATGACATGTATAATATCTGTCCAATGTTTGGTTCTTGTGCAATAAATAATTGAGTGTTCCCGGACTATATGTACACCCTGTACATGTTGTAGGAAGCAATATACTAGTAACTCTTCTAGGAATGATAATTAATTGAAACCCTCAGCTCCCGACAGGTGTTGTTGATATACGTCGATGGGGACAGCTGAAAATGTGTTCCCCGACCGGGACTTGAACCCAGGATTTCCTGCTTACATGGCAGACGCTCTATCCGTCTGAGCCACCGAGGGTACAGACGAATAGTGCGACTGCAGGGACTTATCCCTTGCACGCTTCCCGTGAGACCCACATTCCCAACTGTCCACCGTCTATATACGTAATGTACCTAATAGATATTTGCCCTTCCACTCATTACTCGCGCACACCAAGTTGTCTATTCCCATAAGAGTTCAGGCAACCTGTGCGCATTTGCACAGACGAACGTCAATGGCTGGATAGCCTTTAACTATATATATGAAGATAGTAATTGTTCTCGAAAGAACAGATACCATTGATCACCGTGCAGCTTCTCTAGAATAAATGATAATTAATTAAAACCCTTATCTGCTGACAGGTGTTGTTGATATACCTCGATGGGGACAGCTGAAAATGTGTGTGTGTGTGTGTGTTCCATGTAAGCAGGAGATCCCGGGTTCGAGTCCCGGTCGGGGGGCACATTTTCAGCTGTCCCCATCGAGGTATATCAACACCTGTAGGCAGCTGAAGGTTTCAAGTATCATTCATTCTAGAGAAGCTGCACAGTCATCAATGGTATCTGTTCTCTCAAGTACAATTACTATCTTCATATATATATTCTAGGAATGTACGCTCTTGGAAGTATTGACAGTAAAGAGCACAGTGGTGCAGAATGCTTCTCTTGCAGCGTCGCTCTGGGATTAGCTGAGCATCATCTTCACTCTCTTACTAAATGAACCTTTAACGAAATGTGCTGCTCTTCTTTGAATGCCCTTGTTCTTGTGTCTTTCCTGTCTGATACAGAAACCAGCCTGATGAGGTTCATAAAGTATTGGTTGAACAAGGGTTTTGTAAGCTGCCTGCGTTGTGGGTTGCCTCCATCTCCACAGGATCTTCCAATGAGTCTGTTTGGTGTCAGCCGCAGCAATAAGTTTCATGTGTTCATTCCACTTTAAACTGCTCCATACGTACATTCCTAGATGTTTTATGGGAGTGATTGCATCCAGTGAGTGTTCTGCAGTTGTTCAGCCATATAGCAGTGGGTCTTCCTGCCTATTTATTTGCAATTCATTAAATTTGTTTTACGTTGAGGGTCACCTGCCAATCCCTGCACCAAGCATTGATCATTTGCAGATTGTGTTGGATTTCGATTCAATTTCCTAGTGTTGCAACATCTCTGTACACAACAGTATTTTCCATGAATATCTTCATGGTACTTTCAACATTAGGACATTTATGTATTGTACATCTGAAGGTTTCTCTCTATTGAAAATGACATGTTGTTTTCTGTTACCTAGAAAATCTTCAGTCCAATCACTCAGCTTGTCCAATATTCCATATGCTCCTGTTTTGTTGTCAAAGGTAGGAAATTGTGTCGAACACATTCCGGAAGCTGAGAAAATGTTTTTTTCCCCTTTAAAATTCATTTTTGTAAGTTAGTTTCTGTAGTTGTAAATTATTTTTATTGAGGTTGGATTCCTCTGGAAACCATGTTCTCAACTACCACAGTATTAGTGCTGTAAACAAGAAAAATGGCAGCGTCAGTTGTAAGAGATTTGAAATAATTTATTACAGCAAATTGATTTGTCACCGCATGGCCATTTTCAGTACAAAAATAAGTATTGAAGACTCGTGTAATAAAAGCACATACTAACAACTTCAACATGGCCGTCCGCAGCTTGTGGTCTAATGGCTAGCGTTGCTGCCTCTGGATCACAGAGTCCCGGGTTCGATTCCCGGCTGGTTCGGCCATTTTATCTGCCCAGGCACTGGGTGTTTGTGTTGCGCCATCATTTCAACATCATCATTATTTGTGAACATGGCTAAAATTTGACTGTGTAAAGATTGGGACACTGTACAGGCACTGATGACCGTGCGGTTAATCAGCCCACAAACCAATCATCAACATACTCCTCATCCAACGTTTATTGTGTGTTGAGGTCATGTTGAAGTTATAATATGTGCTTTTATTGCACAAATTTTAAAACTAATATTTGCACTGAAGAGGGTCCTGTAGTGAATGAAATAGATTTTCTGTAATAAATGATTTAATCTCTCTTAGAATCGAGGCTGCCATTTTTTTTTATACAGGAGCTATTATTATTATTATTATTATTATTATTATTATTATTATTTCTTTACTTTCTCAGACGTTAAGTCTGGTTAAAAATGGAAAGTGACGCGGACCTTGATCAAGCGTCACTTCCTTTTAACTGTACGATATATTGCATTTAGGAACTTTCGGGTAATTGAACATGTATCAATAATTACGGATTTCTGTAATTGTATATATAAGTTTGGATGTAGCTGTATTGCATTGATGTACTGGTGGATATTGTGTGGTATGACTCCTGTAGTTGATAGTATAATTGGTATAATGTCAACTTTATCCTGATGCCACATGTCCTTGACTTCCTCAGCCAGTTGGATGTATTTTTCAATTTTTTCTCCTGTTTTCTTTTGTATATTTGTTGTATTGGGTATGGATATTTCGATTAGTTGTGTTAATTTCTTCTTTTTATTGGTGAGTATGATGTCAGGTTTGTTATGTGGTGTTGTTTTATCTGTTACAATGGTTCTGTTCCAGTATAATTTGTATTCATCATTCTCCAGTACATTTTGTGGTACATACTTGTATGTGGGAACGTGTTGTTTTATAAGTTTATGTTGTAAGGCAAGCTGTTGATGTATTATTTTTGCTACATTGTCATGTCTTCTGCGGTATTCTGTATCTGCTAGTATTGTACATCCACTTGTGATGTGATCTACTGTTTCTATTTGTTGTTTGCAAAGTCTGTCTTTATCTGTTGTGGTATTGGGACCTTTAATAATATGCTTGCTGTAATATCTGGTGTTTATTATTTGATCCTGTATTGCAATCATGAATCCTTCCATCTCACTGTATATATTGCCTTTTCTTAGCCATGTGTTGGATGCGTCTTGATCGATGTGTGGCTGTGCCATGTAGTGTTTTCTTTCTCCAATTTACTTTTTTTGTATCTGTTGATGTTATGTGATCTAAAGGATTGTAGAAGTGGTTATGAAATTGCAGTGGTGTAGCCAATGTATTTATATGAGTGATTGCTTTGTGTATTTTGCTAGTTTCTGCTCGTTCTAGAAAGAATTTTCTTAAATTGTCTACATGTCCGTAATGTAGGTTTTTTATGTCAATAAATCCCCTTCCTCCTTCCGTTTTGCTTAATGTGAATCTTTCTGTTGCTGAATGTATGTGATGTATTCTATATTTGTGGCATTGTGATCGTGTAAGTGTATTGAGTGCTTCTAGGTCTGTGTTACTCCATTTCACTACTCCAAATGAGTAAGTCAATATTCGTATAGCATAAGTATTTATAGCTTTTGTCTTGTTTCTTGCTGTCAATTCTGTTTTCAGTATTTTTGTTAGTCTCTGTCTATATTTTTGTTTTAGTTCTTCTTTAATATTTGTATTATCTATTCCTATTTTTTGTGTGTATCCTAGATATTTATAGGCATCTGTTTTTTCCATTGCTTCTATGCAGTCGCTGTGGTTCTCCAATATGTAATCTTCTTGTTTAGTGTGTTTTCCCTTGACAATGCTATTTTTCTTAAATTTGTCTGTTCCAAAAGCCATATTTATATATCATTGCTGAATACTTCTGTTATCTTTAGTAATTGGTTGAGTTGTTGATTGGTTGCTGCCAGTAGTTTTAGATCATCCATGTATAGCAAAGGTGTGATTTTGTGCAGGTATGTTCCAGTAACATTGTATCCATAATATGTATTATTTAGCATGTTGGATAGTGGGTTCAGAGCAAGGCAGAACCAGAAAGGACTTAATGAGTCTCCTTGGTATATTCCACACTTAATCTGTATTGGCTGTGATGTGTGATTATTTGAATTTGTTTGGATATTAAGTATAGTTTTCCAATTTTTCATTTCTATGTTTAGGAACTGTATCAATTTAGGATCTACTTTGTATATTTCCAATATTTGTAGTAACCATGAATGGGGTACACTATCAAAAGCTTTTTGGTAATCAATGTATGCGTAGTGTAGCGACCTTTTAGTTTTAGCTTGATATGTCACCTCTGCATCTATTATCAGTTGCTCTTTACATCCTCGAGCTCCTTTGCAACAGCCTTTTTGTTCTTCATTTATAATTTTGTTCTGTGTTGTATGTGTCATTAATTTCTGTGTAATGACTGAAGTTAATATTTTGTATATTGTTGGTAGGCATGTTATGGGGCGATATTTAGCTGGGTTTGCTGTGTCTGCTTGATCTTTAGGTTGAAGATAAGTTATTCCATGTGTAAGTGTATCAGGGAATGTGTATGGGTCTGCAATGTAACTGTTAAATAATTTAGTTAGATGTGAATGTGTTGAGGTGAACTACTTTAGCCAGAAATTTGCTATTTTATCTTTTCCAGGGGCTTTCCAATTGTGAGTAGAATTAATTGCTTGGGTGACTTCATGTTGCAAAATTATCACTTCAGGCATTTGTGGTATCATCTTGTATGTGTCTGTTTCTGCTTGTATCCACCATGCATGCCTGTTATGTTGTACCAGGTTTGACCATATGTTGCTCCAGAAGTGTTCCATGTCTGTTATGTTTGGTGGATTGTCTATTTTAATGTGTGTGTTATCTATTGTCTGGTAAAATTTCTTTTGGTTTGTGTTGAATGTTTGGTTTTGTTTCCTTCTATTTTCACATTTTTTGTATCTTCTAAGTCGTTTGGCCAATGCTTGTAATTTCTGCTTCTTTTCATTTAATTGCTCTATCGCTTCTTGTTGTGAGATTTTACCTAAACTTTTTCGTGTTTTTTTTTTTCTGACATTTCATTTTTTATAAATTGTGTTAGCTGTCCGATGTCTTTTCTCAGTTTTTCTATTCTGATCGGTAGCCTGTGTTGCCAAGCTGGTTTTGTGGGTTTCTTCTATGTGTTGGTTGGTTCTGATCACTGCCTAGTGTGTATATTTAGTGTCGTGAGTGCTCCTATATAAACCAGTAGTTGTAACTCTTCCATAGTTGTGTTTTCATTTATTTTGTTGTGTATGATTGCGTTGGTAGTTTTTATTGTTGTTTCGACTTGTGGGTTATTTGGCGGTCTATGCAAGATTGGTCTAATGTCTGTATTTGTGTCTTTGTATTCTATATATGTCAGCTGAAATTTATCTTCTATATCTAACATGTGTCACTTCGTGTTCTATTTGTGCTTGTTCTGGTGGCTGTCTGAAGATTTTGTTTTCCTCTGATTGTTTAAAATTGATGTGTGTTGTCCTTTGTTTGCTCTGGGATGTTTGAGTCCATTACTGTATTTTCTTCTTCTTCTGATTGCACATTATTTTGTTCCAGTATTTGTTGTACTTGTTGTTTGATGTTTTCTAATTCTGACTGGGGTATCCTGTTATTTTTTATTATTACACGGATCTGATCAGCTAGTCGTTGTTCTGTTAAAAATTTTAATTCTGGGTATCTGGTAATAAATTTTGTGTATACTTGTGATCTGTATCCAGTTGTGTTGGTTCCTAGGTTTTCTTGCTTGGTAATAACAGAACATGAGGTGTTGGTTAACTTCATCTGACCATCTCATCCTCTGTCTTTGTTTTCCTTCTAGGGTGGTTGCAGGAAGCATATCTTGCAAAACACCTCTATTTGGATTTAAATAATTTTCCAGTTGGCTAGCAGTGTCGTTACCATTGTGCGCGGGCATAGGGTTCAAGCGTCGTCCCCGACCATGACGGCGCTTGTCCGAGGCTTCTTTAGTTCTGTCCTGAACCAACTAATCACACTAGCCCTATTAGTGGTTTGTTCTTTTCGTCGCCTTTTACAACTGGCAGAACATACCGGAGGCCTATTCTTTTCCCGGGCCTCCACGGGATATTATTATTATTATTATTATTATTATTATTATTATTATTATTTGAGGTGTTAATGACAGAACTGCAATATCCAAATTGTGCCCCCAATCTTTCTTTGATTGCAGTTGCATGAAACCATGGTATCACTGATGAACAGAGATTCTACTTTACAAGAGACATTGGACTTTGGTACAGCATATAATGACTTGTTCTATATACTGGATCTTGTGGCGCAAAAGAGGATGGCAAGACATAGGACACTAAGTTTACCTGAAATGTCTATCCTCGCAGGTAAGAAATGGTAACTTGGAAAAACATTGCAAATAATGATTGGTCTTTAGATTTATGTGCCAGAACTTTGTAAGAACTGTGTTCACGATGGTCTGGCTGAATTAATTTCTGCAAAATGCTGCATTTTTAATAAAATAGAACAAAGTGACACCTGTAAAATCATTAGGACGATGAAACTTTGATATGGCTTATGAAACAAAAATAATTTTCAGACGATCCTCGTTTAGAGCATCTCATTGGCATGCACTCAGATGAAACACGTGAATCTGAAAGTTCCAACAAATTCTCAAATACCTGTGAGTGGAATCAACATATGGATGCTTTACTGTCTAATAATGATCAACTGGTTCAATCATTAAGAGACCTCATTGCTGTATGGTGAGTTCCAGCAAATGTATGTTTCTATATTTCAATTGATGTCCAGTGTATAATCTTGATTTAAATAATTGAAAGAACAAAATTCATATCTTCGTGGACTGACGGACTACTATGTTACAGAATATAAAAACTGTAACATACATATTTAGAAGTATTTATTGCAGTGTCATAGTGTAATGTCAGTTTGAAACAGCAAGGTGTGAGGAAGGGACCTCCAGGAGTACGTACATCCTATTTGTTCTACACAAGTATCACACGTTATTACTCTTGCGTTTTGTTTTGGAAGTTTCAATTCGAATTCCTTTGTTCACCAGTTCGTTGTTTTCATTTCTATGAGAGGTATATGTGGCATCTTGAGTGCTCTCACTGTTCATCTCATTTACTTGTGATTGGAGTATATTCTTACAACATGACTCGTATTCTATAACCAATGTATAGTATGACAGTTCCCAAGACTACAGGAAGAGAACACACACACAATCATTAAACCGTCCAGTAGAGCTCAGATGCTGCTTACGGTTGCCACACCAGGGAAGGTTTGGGACGTTTACCATTTGTAATTTTGGTTCCAGGGTTCCCTAAATGAGTTAGACTGTGTCTGCTTTCCTAACTACTGATACAAAGACCCAACTGCAAGATGAGATCTATAGGTAGCACATTTCTCAACACTTTATTGCAGTAGACTGTGCGGAAAATGTCTCAAAGAGATCTTTTGCAGTGTATGTTAACTCTGCTGCAATCTTAAAGGTTTTGCAGTTTTTGATCCTGAATTACACATTTAATGCTCATTGCATGTATTCAATCTATATGTGTGATAAAATAGTGGTGTTACTTTTAATCACATGTCGTGTGCTGTGTTTGACTGACAGAAGCAAACTAAGTGCCGAATTTGAATTGAAATGTATGCGAAGATAATGTGCCTTTTTTTTTACTCGTGCTTTTGTATAATGAAATGTGCAGATTGGTATCCCACATTAAAGATCTGTCCTAAACACATTATTTCCAGTATCGTTTGTTAAAATAGTCTCAGGAAAAGTGGCATAGGTAGCAAGCTATTACCATTACAGGTATATTGTTCTGTTGGAATTACGTGTACCCTTACCTGGATCTGCACTGTTTATAGTTCTCAGTTGTTATTCAGGTATGGTCTGGATGCACAACTTACCTCACTTTCACCCTGGACCCATATTCCAAATATTTGTCTGATACACAGCACATTCTATTCATATTTTGCTATTCTGACTCACAATATGTACACTTATTTGTAAGAAAATAAAATTCTCAAGAACTCTGGTACAATACACTCAGAAGAAGAAACTTGCTAATAATGCATTTGAATCTCCCAAATGCTGTCAATGAGTGAGGAAATTCTCAGCAAGTAGCAACTGAAGGTAACAGGACATGTTTCACATGCATCTTTTATGAAGCTCTGGTTAGATGGTCCTACTTGTGTGAACATGTGCTAGTGCTTTCCGAGACATTTACAAACTTTGCATTGCTTCTCTACAGCAGATAGAATTCCCAATTGATATTGTCATTCTACTAAATTTATTCCAAACCATTGTGGCATGGTTGTGCAGCAGCCTTATAATGTGATTAATATTAAAAAACAGTCCCGGCCCACATGTTTGTTCTCAGTGGTTTTTAAACCATCTTCTATGGTTTGCTTCCTGTTAGGTTACCATTTAACCTAATAATTCCATAACTCTCTCTCTCTCTCTTTTTCTTTCTTTCCAGCTCCACACTGGTGGCATCTTCTACATGGTTGAGAAAAACCTGGGTATTCAGGAAAAACTCGGTGGATAAATTATTTATTTTTTTTGCCATTTTTTTTCATATTGGTAATAAAGCATCTAAATTTAAAGTCCCATGATTAAGTTATTCACAAGTCTAACCCATTCTAACTTCTGCAGAAAAGATAATTTACATGTAAAAGTTAGTTTTATTGATTACCAGCTTAGCATCTGCCGCTTCACTCACTCAGACTGTGTGCTCTGCACAGATTTTTTAAAACTGAATTTTTATGTTGTTCACAAATTGCACTAACTTCTAAACTTTTCATGCAAATTAAGGCCATAGAAGCATGGTCTTTCCCAAATGTACTTCTTACCAAAAAGTGATTCTTTTAGCTGGAGTCAAAGATGGGCATTAATCATGCCTTTTGCATTCTTGTGGAGACATTTCCATAGAAATGTTCATCCCTAAAACACATTTTTTATATGTAACTGATAAGTGAAATACCAATTTTCAGATTTTTAACGTTAAAATGTTTTTTAATACAAGAAAATATTTTCTTACACACTTTTATCTCTCGTTTCATTCCCTAAGGAGTTGAATTTCCAGCAACAGTGTAACAGCTAGTTTTTTTATTTCTAACTGAGAAGCCAAATTGCAGTTTTGAGATTTAGCTTTAAAATATGTTCATAATGAAATATTTGCATAAACAATCTCATTCTCTGTTTCACCACATTAGCATTGTAATTTCCAAAAACACTAACACGACTTTTTTAAAAATGTCTATAACCAAGAAGACAAATACCAATTTTCATAGCTGTAGCTTCAAAGAAACTTCAGTTCTTTAGAGCTATCTTCGAAATCGACTTAATAGCTAATATTTTCAAAAAGCTTTCCTTCTATTATGCGTGGGATTTCAAAAATCCCTTCCTAAACAATGGCTTCAGTATAAGATCGACAGTCTCTCCAGATTTAAAGATCCTGTCTTTGGCAGTTTGGTTTGGGTGTGATGAGTCATTCACGACATTGCGTTTTATATGTATGATAGATAGATTGTAATTTAGAGAGAAACCTTCAAATCATTTGGATAAAGATGTATAAGTAATAGCTAGATTCCTTACAGTTTGATGCAGGATACAAATTCATCTGTGCAAAATAGCTCAGTCAGAGCAAATTTTCAAAGGATAGAAAACCCAGGATGGAACATGGACAATATGAAAGGAGATAGTGCTGCTCACCACACACAGCAGGCATTGAGTGGCTGGCAACAGATGATTGCTGGGAGGACTGTTGCCAGCTTTCCATGGGAACTACTGGTGGAAACTACAGTATGATTAAAATTATGTGTTAGTTGACACTTCTGGCTTTGTATTTGCTTTCCTGAAATAGGAGTGCTCAATGTCACACACATTCACTGTTGCCAAACTGCCACAGCAATTGGTTCATTTCCAAGTGCTTGTCTGGCTTTCTTTCTTGACGATGTTTTCAGATCCCGAATCCTGAGTCTGGCCCTCTTGTTTTGTATTTCAGTATACCTGATACACAAGGCGCAATTCAGCGTTACATATACAGTTTTTATAATCCTAGAGACGAGCTTATGTTAGACGAGCTTCGCATGACATTGCATGAAGCAGAATTTTAATCTATTTGCACTTGTTTTTCTTCCTATTATTCCCTTTTCATTGAAATCTGCTTGTGCTGTCTATAACCTGCAACTGAGTGCCAAACAGGACTGCTCAATGGTTGGTAATACGGCAGCTGGTGTAGGCAGTGAGAGGATGGTTTCAGATAATCAGTCAGAGAGAGAACTTACAATTTGCTTTTAGCACTGCAACTGAAGTTTTTCGGTCTCAGAGTTTGCTTGTAGAGGTTAACTCTAATAGCCGTGAAAAAAGTGATTGTGATTTTTTACTTCTGCTGTAGATTGTTGACTGCCACTTTGTTGGCTACATTGCAAATCATTAGGTTCTGTTTAGTTTAGGACACAAGTTTAAATTCAGAGCTGTACAATGATCCTTCTGGCGCAATTAAGTCGTGTGTCACTTAAAATCGGCTGTGGACAGATCATCTCCTATTGCTGTCTTATCTCGTGCCAACCGCTTCAGACATTGCTCTACATTACACAATAACAGCATTCGAGAAGCGAGCCCGCCGTGTTTCTGTGCCGCCTGTAACAGAGCGGTAGCCGGCAACAGATGTGGCAAAACTGTAGCAGCAAGTGACAGACGTCAACTATTGAGTAATTGTGATCGGAGCATAGTCGTCTGTAGAGCACTGACAACATGGAGGTACTGTGTACGTGCGGAAAGCAGGTGCACCAAGTCAGTTGCAACTGTCAGTGATCTCCTCTCGCGACTCCACTGTAGTTGATTACTGTGAAATTTGGTCGATTTTCCTCACCGAACATGAATATGTATCCATCTTAAGTGCTTATGCATTCGTACTTGTTATTCATTATAGGAATTAGATAGTGTTTAGACTTAATGGACATATTAATCTACTGACAGTCTGTTTGAAACAGTAGATGAATGTTATCAGTTTATTAAATATGTGATTCCCTTTCTAGTGAACTGACTATCCAATAAAAAATTCATGTACATGTGAGTTAATGCCTGATCTTATTTGTCCTTATTGTTACATGTGTAGCTGGATATCAGTGTCATAAGTCTCTTTCTGCCAGTGATGTCCTGTGAATCTGTGCTTGTAGTTCTTTGCTGATTGTATCACTTACATCCACTGTCTGTTGCTGTGGGTAATCAACACAAAAAGCACTTTATTTCTATATTTTAGGTGGCAACAACCATTTGAGACAGGTGTTCCAGAAGATATGGTTGTAAATGGAAAGAACATATTGCAGCATACAGCACACTGGGATCGTGTAACAGCTTTCGTGGAAAGAAAGCAAATGAAGGAATAAGTTGTGGGGAAATCATATTTGAAAATTAGGATTTACAAATTTATTTATAGATAACATCATATTGTTTTAATACTTAACAAAAGATATGTTGCTCTGTTAACTTGCAAGAACCTGGTTGAGTTATAGGTTTTTACACGTTTATCTGTGCAATATGTAAATTAAAATAAACTACTTTCTTCATATACTACTACAAAGTAATGGTCTTTGCAATGCACCGATGCACAACTGTGATTTCATATATGTAAGTATCTGAGTATGTGGCACTGCCTGTGTATGCAACCCCCCCCCCCCCCCCACCAACCGATTATGCTCCCACCCCTCTCCGTCCATCTATCGCCTCCACCTCGTCCATGTCTGCTCCCTCCCTTCCCTCTATGGTACATTCAGCAGCAAATGTGAATACTGTCTGCTAAATGTGTTGGTAATAGAGTTAGCAGCAAAGTAGTAATAAATTTAAACATCATCCCTGATGTGACATTTTAACTGCATGAACTGCAAAATGTACTATGTGATAACTTTTTTCGTCTCGTAATTTTGTGAGGGCTGCAAGTCAGAAAAAAATTGAGTAACGGTTTGAAATTAAGGATAAAGTTGGTTGCAAGTCACTAAGTACTCCCGTTGGCAAATACTGGATAGCAATCATAGTAGCTACATGCTATGTAACAAATAGTTTGGAAATATGGATTAAACACATCGAAGATTGTATAAGCACTGTATTTGTTTCTTTCAATTTTATCAAGTAGCACAAATTGATTAACACAAGCATTTTCTCAAAAATGATAAAGTTCTAAAGTGAAAGAGTAAATACTTCCCCTAATTCACGTAAGGTTCTTAAAGTCGGTAAGTATCTTGTACTGTAAACTTTGTAAATAAGGCTTGTCCTTCCTCAGGATTTGAGCTATCTTGTTATCAAGTTTTATGAAATCTGTTCAGCTATTTAGTTATAATAAATTTAAACGTCATGCATGATGTGACCATTTTTCCATCTCAATGTGTATGGCATTTTACTCCTGAACTGTAATAGGTAGGTGGTTCTTACCCACACAGCAATTGTTGCCTGACAGTAAGGGACGTGTGTACCAAATTTGGTTGAAACTGATCCAGTGGTTTAGGAGATGTGGAATATACATATGTGTATACATAAGTTTTTGTAATATGGATGGATTATCTAAAGTTTAAAACTTTAGAGGTTGTAACTTTTCCCCGTCAAATAAATTGATAGGCTCAGCAGAACAAAACTTTGAAACTCTCTGTAACTGTTTCACTAAAATTTTGGATGGTGTAAGAGCTGAAGTGCTAAACCACTTGATTTCCCCAACTGTATTAAAGAGAATTTCAAATGACCATTGTTGTTTTTCTGACTACTGTGTAATATGAAAAAAATTAGTATCCTGATAAATTTTTAATTGTAATGTGAAGATAATTGGTTCAAAATTGTTCAAATGGCTCTGAGCACTATGGGACTTAACAAAATAATTGAGAGACTTTCTAATGTAATGAAACAACTGTTTATCCTAAACATGAATACAACAGTAGCGCTGGTCGATTTTGCCAATGTGGCCTCTCTGTCTGTAACAAGTAAGTATACTCACCATTTTTCAGAATTTGTAATATTAATATGGAAGTTACAAAATTCCTCAGTTTGAAAATAACAGTTAAAATAAAATTTTTTGTGTCGTCTCATTCTCACGGTAGGCACATACCGTGGGAAGCAAGGAGGGGATATTGTTTGGTGGCCGGTATCCTCTTCTATAATACAAACTGTGTGCAAGTATTAGTTGGGTTCTTTACTCAAAAGAATAGAAAATTACTCAACTCAAGATAGTCCAGGTGTTGTGGTACAAGCTCTCCATAGTAGTCCACATTAGCCTCGCTGCTGGTGACGTGAAAGTACGCTATATACACTGCTCTGGTCACTAGGTAGAGGCTGAGCTAAGTAAGTTTCTTTTCCAGAAAGGCATTTTCAGTGGAAAACACTATATATACTTTCACTAACGAAATATTAAATGCTCTGAGTAACTGGAAGTCACCCGTTGGGATTTTTTGTGATCTCTCAAAGGCTTTTGATTGTGTAAATCATGGAATACTTCCAGATAAGCTCAAGTACTGTGGTATGAATGGGACAGCGCTCAAATAGTTTAAATCATACCTAACTGGAAGAGTGCAGAAAGTTGAAATAAGCAGTTCACATAATATGCAGAAAAACTGGTGGTTCCTCAAACTGGGGAACAATCAAGAATGGGGCGCCGCAAGGTTCGGTCTTGGGTCCTCTGCTGTTCTTAATATATTTAATGACTTTCCATTCTATATTCATGAAGATGCGGAGCTGATACTTCTGCCGATGATACAAGTATAGCTATCGCACGCAACAGACAAGAATTAAGTGGTGAAATTGTAAACGATGTTTTTCAGAAAATCATGGTTCTCTGCAAATGGGGTCTCATTAAACTTTGGCAAAACATAGTACATACAGTTCCACACAGTAAATGGAATGACACCATTAATAAATATAGACTTTGATCGGAAATCTGTAGCTAAGGTAGAATATTTAAAATTTCTAGGTGTATTCATTGATGAGGGGTTGAACTAGAAAACACACACACTGAAGATCTGCTGAAACGTTCGAGTTCAGCTACTTACGCTATTAGGGTCATTGCAAATTTTGGGGATTTAAATCTTACCACGCCTATTTTCATTCTTTGCTTTTGTATGGCATCATATTCTGGGGTAACTCATAATTGAGTAAAAGAGTGTTCATTGCACAAAAGCGTGTAATCAGAATAATTGTTGGAGCTCATCCAAGATCATCCTGCAGACACTTACTTAAAGAGCTAGAGATCTTCACTGTAGGCTTACAATATATAGTGTGTGTGTGTGTGTGTGTGTGTGTGTGTGTGTGTGTGTGTGTGTGTGTGTGTGTGTGTGTGTGTGTGTGTGTATACCTGTCCTTTCTTCCCTCTAAGGTAAGTCTTTCCGCTCCCGGGATTGGAATGACTCCTTACCCTCTCCCTTAAAACCCACATCCTTTCGTCTTTCCCTCTCCTTCCCTCTTTCCAGATGAAGCAACCGTTTGTTGCGAAAGCTTGAATTTTGTGCGTATGTTTGTGTTTGTTTGTATGTCTATCGACGTTGGGACCTTGCTTGTACAATTAATAAGAAAAATTAGTTTTTGTTGACACTGAGAAGACCAGAAAAGTTAAAATGAAGAGTTGGAACATATTTTCCATTGACTAGAGAAATTAAGTCATTATTTTTGTTAGATATTTCTGTTGATATTTTGGAGGCTTGCACAGCTTTCCAGTAACAAATGATTTTCTATTTTCTAGCAGATTATATTTTTGTATTTCATGAATATCTCCTCAGTTTACTCTGCCTTTCATGGTTTGACTCAATTTTCTTTCTGTCGACTTCTCTTTGGAATATTTTTGCGGCTTGATAATCTTCACTAAAAAAATTTTACAATTACTTGAAGTGGTCTTCATGAATCATGAACTGTTTTAAATTTTCAACAGGATTTTTTAAGATCTCTGTTCATCATGAAATGCTTCTCTAGTTTACTCAAAAGGTTTTTAAAATCAGTGAAATCGTATGATGATGCAAAGACATCATGAAATTGTGGATTTGTCTTCATGCTTGTAATCTACTGAACAGTGATGTGAAACAGACATTGCTTCCTCACTTCATGTCCATTTCATTTGGCAAATATACTCATCTCCATTTCTTGTATGCTCTTTCATGAAGTATTTAGTTTTTTAAAGGAGAGAATTGTCTGAGTAAAATATAAAGTCTGCAGAATCTCCTACATGTGAATTGACCATCTTTACAATAAATTTGTACATGGGTGTTGAAATTTCCCTTCACTTCCATCTTCCACGTGCCACATACAGCAAGTTCCTTGTTTCACTTTATAGTCAAATATTGTGATATTGTAAGTTCTGCAAACTCACTTGAATCTGTGTTGGCCACAAAGATTTATTGAATTTAATTTTGAATACTTTTTTAAATGTAGAGAGATTAGCATTGTCTCCATAGATAACTGCTATAGTTCTTCCTCCTATAAACTTGTGCGACTTCTGTGTTGGTAGATAACGATTCTCAATGCATGGGACTGATTTAATAGGTGTGTGCATGTAATTTTTAGCATTGCCGCCAACTGAGAAAGGATTATCTTGTTTGTCCTGAAGATCTACTGCAGATTCACCTTTAATTTTTTCAAAGTTGAATTGTCAGTTAATATCACAGCATGCATGTAATACAAACTTTGACACTCAGTTGTTGTCAGTTATTTCAAAAATATAAACAAGGGTTATCCTTTGTCTTTCTTAGGATACTTCTACTGATGTTTTATTTCAACAGTAGGGCCTACGATATATTCATGTTTGCTTGGACAAATCGTCGGTCTTCCAGTAATTAGAAACCATCAATATTCTGCCCTCTTCTGTAAACAATTTTGAATACAGTTTTACGTGGTTGGCTTAATACTTTTTATATACAAGAACTCTTGGTCTGAAATATTTAATGAACTTTATATATGCTTATGTTTGGAAGGATGGTTTTCTTCTTTCCCTTAGTGTTTACATAATATTTGGCGGCCCAGTTTTTGTCATCATTGATACTAGTTGGAACGAAAAGTTGATCACAATCCATGTGACAGTTCTCTTTCAATAGTTGATGCTCAGAAGTAAAAAAAAACTTCATGCATTCTGTACTTTTCAGTGGAATCTTGATAGGAGCTCAGTGATTTTAGTCTGCTGTGCATCCTTTTATTGTCACTGTGGTCTCCAAATGAATTGTATTCTTCTTCTGCTGTTGATATATTGGTACACTGAAAGTCGAAATCAGGATCTTCTATTTTGTAATCAGTATTAAAGACTTCTTGGATACTGTTTGGTTGGAAGTGTGTTACTTCATTTCAGTATTTGTCAGTGATATGGCAGAAATTCTTTTCTCAAAAGAATAGAGTTCTGCTCAGTTACGAATTGCAAGTACTGAGCATATTCATAATTGAATAGAAGACAAAATTCCACCCTATCAACCTGCTTAATAAAATTAAAGCAAGCATGCTTAACAAAACTTTCAATGTTTTCATCTTTTTCTTTCATCTTAAGCAGTCAATCTGGTTCTTGATGGTCCTCAGTGTTTTGTCCTTGGAAATTAAAACCATTTTTTCAGCCTCTTTTGTAAGGCGTGGGATTGTTGATATGCGTTACGTCTAAAAATGTGAAGAAAGAAAAATAAAAGGAACGTTTCTGTGCGGCAAGTAACATACTTTTGCCTTCCAATTGTAGACACAAAGTTCAAATGGTGTCTCAGCAAGATTATTTGTAGTGTCTAACAGTTCTGGGAACATAGTAGTTCACCGTGATGACAAAGGAGGTTGAAACATAATATGTATGAGTGTAGTTTGGTGCAAATTGCATTATTATATGAGCTTTGGATCACGAAATTTAAATTTCTGTTAAGCACAGGAATCAAAATTTCCTGTAGCACGCAATGTCTAAAGGCATCCAGTAGAGTCGAACAAATGGGTCCAAAGAAACAACTAAGGAGATGGTCTTTCGTGGTTCACTTCTGTCACGTCTGGTCTCATTCCGTGGAACATTGTTCACAGTTCACTTCAGCTAGTCTCGTTCTCTTGCCTCGATCTCACTTGACTGGTTTTGCTCTTTTTTTGTATAGTCACTCATTTGATTTCAATTTTTTTAAATTATGTACTTTATACAAAAATTAACTTGTATGTAATACATATATATTTTTCTGGTAACATGAAGAGAATTCTACATATCTCTCATTTTGATGGACTGCAGAACAACAATTATCAGAGGAAAGTTGTTTTATGTTGACCAATTAAGCGAGCAGCCATTGCTTTTTATTTCATATGTTCTTTCGTTTGTTTGATTTGGCAACTAGTTTTTAAAATAACTTTAATAATTTTTTAACTGTAGTGTAAAAATGTTTAATGTAAACTTCCAATTTTCACATTATTTCTAAAAATGAAACATGACACTTAATGAGGCTCTTATTTTTCAAGCTGAGCCAGGTAATTTACTACTTTTAATTCAGTAACTAGGTGTAGAATGTTAGCAACTTGACACTGTGAAGAATCTGCCTGAAGCAAGATCAACACATTTCCTCTATCAACCTAGATTGGCAGCCAGGGTATTACACATCAAGGATGATGCTGTAGAAAGTATGTATTGGTCTGCCAAAGTAATTATACCTGAGGTGGCCTTTGAAGCGCTGGTAAAGGGGGGGGGGGGGATGGGAAAGGAAGAATCAATGGTGGAATATAGGAGAGAAATTGGTGAAAATGAAAAAGGAGGCTTATAATAAATAGCTCAGCACTTGGCTTGATGAAGTCCATAAAACATACGAAGCTAAATAGAAAGAAGCACAAAGGGCCATTACTAAAGCATAAAATGAGGTGTGCTGAAAGTCAGAGAGGATATAAACAAAAACTTAGATGGTAGTAGGGCAAGCAGAGTGTGAAAGGTGGTGGTGGTTCGAAAAGTGCTGAGATTCCTCTGATAAGCTTAGGAGTGGGTTAAGTATTACCAAGTGCTGCTCACAGAGAAAAGAAACCAATTTATACAAGACATGTTAAACTTGATGGAAGAAGATAAATATCCATGTCCACGACAGATAACCTCGCAAGAAATTTGTAAAGCTGTGAAGCCTGTGAAAAATGGGAAAGCACTGGGGTCAATTGGAATAAAGCTATAAATAATAAAGGGAGCTCCTAGGGTTGTGTATGATATCCTTGCCGAGTTGAATTATTGGCATGATAAATGAACCTGACACTTGATAGCCAAAGTTCGAGGCCTTCCTCCACAAATCCTCTTACAGATGTTTTAAAACTTAGAAAAAAATACTTAAGTCTGACATTCTGCCAGGAAGTACAAATTTTCGATGCACAATTTCATGTACATAAAAAGTACTACGACCATCGTCTGCACATTCGACCGCAACCGTCGCTTGCTGGGTTTTCGTGTCATATCAGTAACACCAACTCTCATCACCTGTAATGTCGTTGTTCAAAAAGTTTTAATTACTTTCTCTGTTTTCAAGTCCTGACACACATTCATGCGCTTTTTTATTTATTTATTTTTTTTTTCGTGTGGGAATGCGCGACAAATTTAGTGGCAACATGTCACGTGTGCAAATCCTCACTCAAAATACGCTGGTTACCCTAGGTAAGTGATGGAGTGGGAACTTTTCAAAATATGGTATCTCGTAAATGACTCGCACTAGAATCCTTCAACAAACACCACTGAAACTCCAATTTACTCTACTTTTAGTTTGTTGGTGTCAATGTTCGTTGTTCCATTCAAAAAAAGTGTGTGTTTGTACGAAAAATACACTACCAAGAATTATTACAGACACTCTACGAGCTAACAATACAAGCCTCTGACTAGCAATCCGTTCTGTGGATATCGCACATCAATAGCACTTTCCATTTCTGCAATGTTTGCGGTCCAAGTTTCATATAATTCACTCTGTGTAAATTAAATTTTCTGTGTGCTTCGTATGTTATAACGGTTGAAAAATATCTTGTAAGGGGGCCGGTTGTACAACGCCCGGTTAAGGTTAGCTAACCACTGTATAACTTTGACAGCGCGTTGTACGCATGGAGGTGGGATAAGGGGAGATGCCGCTACAGACTTCCGCTGTACGTTGTTTTGAAGCCAGTGGGTGGGGCCTGCCGCCATCTTGGATCCCCCAAAACAAAAGCAGACGAGTGTTTACAATTGCTTCTTGTTCGCTATTTCTGTCATGTGCACGCGATATTTATTTTATATAGTAAATGTTACACCTGTTTTAGTGAACAACACAGCATAAGGAACGCAACTTTAAACGTTTTTCTGGTCTTAAATGCGTATTCGATACAGTAATACGACGCTTCTGTCCTCAGTACTGTAATTCCTTTTTGTTTATACACTTAGAATAACCGAGAAGAGAAATATGAGCTATGGAAAGCGTGCTTTCGTAATCCATTTGAATTCACTTTCATTGTGTTTGTGTCGATGATTGATAAAGCCAGAACTCCAAAAGCAATGATTGGTAGTTTAGAGGCACCGATTTGTAATCGTTGCATTTTCAAGTCAAATGCAAATTTTAAATGTCCAAATTTGCAAGAAACTTATCTTATTTCCTTTGAAGTCCCATAGATGTATGCAGGGAAGATATAAACAAGCCAGCTGTCACGTCAACAAAGTGAAAGATTCGTTAAATTACGATGGAAAAGAACGGAATTTAAGATTGTCAGGCCCATTGCAGTTTACACATCTGCATGGTTTTTAAATTGTACCTACCAAGTGACATTCGGTGTGGCAAATAACAGCAATTTACAGGATAACACAACACTGTGATTAATGTCATTATCTAAATTGCCTGGACTTGGATAGGGAGCTTTGCTTTAACAAATATGTAACCCTTTAAGTACTTATAATTTAACCACTGTAACAGGTGTTCCACACATTTTACTGAAGATTTAATTAACTACATGTAGTTACATTACATTTATATTAAATTATCGCATTTTAAAACATTAGTCCCCATTTCCAGGATATTTCTTGCCAGGACTTTTCAGTTACTTGGGAATAACCAAATAATGAAAACCAAGCTCACCTCCAGAGAGCTCTTTGCGTGGGATTGATACGAAATCTAAAGTCAAATCATAGAAATAAAACCATACTGTACAAATTTACAGTGCATCAGAATTTCAAGTACTACATATAAGAAAATAACGCTTAAATATGTCCACTTACGAATGAAATGTGATTTGTTTAAACTTTAGATTGCAATTAGAACGATTAGTACACCCGTAAGCGATGTAGCAGTCATTTTTTTTTATCAAAACACTTCACGACTACACGGAATCAAACCACCAGAAGCGAATGCTTTGGGGTAGCTAACATGGCGGATCTTCACTTGGGTTGGCTTCAAGTTTGCGACGTCATGACAACTCCTCTTGCCGGCCGTGTGGTTCTAGGCGCTCCAGTCCGGAGCTGCTCTTCTGCTACGGTCGCAGGTTCAAATCCTGCCTCGGGCATGGATGTGTGTGATGTCCTTAGGTTAGTTAGGTTTAAGTAGTTCTAAGTTCTAGGGGACTGATGATGACCACAGCAGTTGAGTCCCGTAGTGCTCAGAGCCATTTGAACAACTCCTCTTATTTTTACCTCCATGGTTGTACGATGCCTTTTTATTCTCTGGTTTGTTAACCCTGGAATAGCGATCTCATTCAGTTAAGTTGGTAACAGTGGGAGAACACTCAGGGTATTTTCGCGCGTTTTTGAAGTTTATTTACGTCTAGTCATCTGCAAAAAGAGCTCGATTAAAATGAGTGAAAAAATGATCGAGAGCCCAAAACTATTCCCTGGAAGATATATTAAAGCTTGTCGATATCGTTCACGATTTCAGAAGCATAATAGAGGACAAGAAAACGCATGCAGTATCATGTAGTGAAAAGGTCAGTCAAAACATTTAACTAAGCTTGTGATGTGTGTATAATGAAATATCTCTTGAAACTGGTTAAATGATTGAGTATTCGTTGTTTGACTAATAAGATATCTTTCCAAATTTCAGAACAAAGCATGGGAGAAAGTATGCGATCTCTATAATTAACGATCATCATCATAATGCAGAACCAGTGATCAGCTGCGACAGAAATATGACACGCTAAAGAAAGAGACCAGAAAATATTGTGCTGCATTAAGGCAGCATAGACTCCAGATTGGCGGTGGACCTTTTGTCGAACATAAATTTGTAATTGTGTATACAAAAAAACACAATTTAATTAAACTTTCTTCAGATGGCCGCACTAGTCATTTTGATTCTGACGCAACGTTTCTATGTAAGAATATTCCGTCCAATATGGTAGATGATGAATTTTTCGTAGGCAGATAATGTAGTAACTATTTTGAAAGGCAAGCAGCTTTTTGAAATAATGAACGTCATGTCATCTTTTCAGAGACCACCAACAACACAGGCGTCATGGAGTTTAATTTAGAAATTAACATCTGGAATGGAATTTTTTAAATACATTGTGTAATTACTGTGTTATAAAATCTGCAGTGTTTGTTAATCTTGATGATCAGCTGTTTGACCACTGCAGATTTTATAATGATAACACAGTAATTACACAACGTATTTTTCAACCATCCGTGTGTATTACTTTTCTTCCTTCATGATGGTTGAAAAAACCGAATGTACTAGAGAATAAAGTTACAATGTACAGCTGATGGCAAGAAAGTGCATTGTTTCAAATACATAACAGCTACCTTATCTCCATCCATCTGGAAGTCATATAAAGTATATACAGATAAACTGAAGGAGAGGTCGAGATGTTTTCAGATGGGCTGGTGTGGATAATACTAATGTTGAGGAACACAACAGCTATGTTCCATAGTTTCCTGATAATATTACTGTGTTCAACGTGGCTTGAGTAAGCGCAAATACACTCCTGGAAATGGAAAAAAGAACACATTGACACCGGTGTGTCAGACCCACCATACTTGCTCCGGACACTGCGAGAGGGCTGTACAAGCAATGATCACATGCACGGCACAGCGGACACACCAGGAACCGCGGTGTTGGCCGTCGAATAGCGCTAGCTGCGCAGCATTTGTGCACCGCCGCCGTCAGTGTCAGCCAGTTTGCCGTGGCATACGGAGCTCCATCGCAGTCTTTAACACTGGTAGCATGCCGCGACAGTGTGGACGTGAACCGTATGTGCAGTTGACGGACTTTGAGCGAGGGCATATAGTGGGCATGCGGGAGGCCGGGTGGACGTACCGACGAATTGCTCAACACGTGGGGCGTGAGGTCTCCACAGTACATCGATGTTGTCGCCAGTGGTCGGCGGAAGGTGCACGTGCCCGTCGACCTGGGACCGGACCGCAGCGATGCACGGATGCACGCCAAGACCGTAGGATCCTACGCAGTGCCGTAGGGGACTGCACCGCCACTTCCCAGAAAATTAGGGACACTGTTGCTCCTGGGGTATCGGCGAGGACCATTCGCAACCGTCTCCATGAAGCTGGGCTACGGTCCCGCACACCGTTAGGCCGTCTTCCGCTCATGCCCCAACATCGTGCAGCCCGCCTCCAGTGGTGTCGCGACAGGCGTGAATGGAGGGACGAATGGAGACGTGTCGTCTTCAGCGATGAGTCGCTTCTGCCTTGGTGCCAATGATGGTCGTATGCGTGTTTGGCGCCGTGCAGGTGAGCGCCACAATCAGGACTGCATACGACCGAGGCACACAGGGCCAACACCCGGCATCATGGTGTGGGGAGCGATCTCCTACACTGGCCGTACACCACTGGTGATCGTCGAGGGGACACTGAATAGTGCACGGTACATCCAAACCGTCATCGAACCCATCGTTCTACCATTCCTAGACCGGCAAGGGAACTTGCTGTTCCAACAGGACAACGCACGTCCGCATGTATCCCGTGCCACCCAACGTGCTCTAGAAGGTGTAAGTCAACTACCCAGCAAGATCTCTGGATCTGTCCCCCATTGAGCATGTTTGGGACTGGATGAAGCGTCGTCTCACGCGGTCTGCACGTCCAGCACGAACGCTGGTCCAACTGAGGCGCCAGGTGGAAATGGCATGGCAAGCCGTTCCACAGGACTACATCCAGCATCTCTACGATCGTCTCCATGGGAGAATAGCAGCCTGCATTGCTGCGAAAGGTGGATATACACTGTACTAGTGCCGACATTGTGCATGCTCTGTTGCCTGTGTCTATGTGCCTGTGGTTCTGTCAGTGTGATCATGTGATGTATCTGACCCCAGGAATGTGTCAATAAAGTTTCCCCTTCCTGGGACAATGAATTCACGGTGTTCTTACTTCAATTTCCAGGAGTGTAGTTCAGACATCAGTGAAGAATGGTGGGATTCAATGTTTTTGCTCTGAAGCAAAAATGGGCCTCTCATCCAAATATATTCACTAAAGGCTGAATTTTTTCTTATTAACTTATAAATAAATAAATAAATAAAAAGTTCTGCGACTGCTGTGGTGTTTACAAAAAGGATCATTTCCAATAGAAAACAGTGTATCAATATTGACGTCATGTCTGAAATTGGGACACTAGCGTTTTATCAAAGCGTTTTGCAACATGAGAATTTACGTTTTTGTTAAAACTGCCATACAAATAGTACCCATAAGTGGTGTGGATTTTCGATTTCGTTAAGTCTATTATGGGACTGTCTTCTAAATAAAACGAGTCAATCCTTTCTACTACTGCAACAACTGTAACACACGCCAGATATGCAAGACTATTTTGGCACGAATAGTCGTTTTAATGTGCCTAATTTAGAGAAATAACACAATGGAATTCATGAAGTACGGAAAGGAAATACATTTTACACAATTTAACAATATTATCTTAGAAAACAGAGAAATAGTTTCACCTGTCCACCCTATGTTTCCAGTTTCTGATGTACAAGATTGAAAAGACGAAGCACGGCTTCCTTTGACAAGCGAAATCTGCATATAAATTCTGAGTCGTCGAATTCATCAAAATAATTCGGGCGGTGTCTCACTTTCTTCACCTTCCTCATTGTTATGAACACTTCAGCCAAAAAATCGTCACCGCTGTCTGAATCTATGGGTGTTCCTGCACTCTTTAAAACTTATTCCGTGGTTAAGCTCGCTAACCGGCCAGAAATCACCGCCTAAGCCATCCCCGAGTTTATTCTCAGGTTAGGCGTTAGCCCGGGTTCGTACAAGGCGTTTCTCGCCCTATTCCGGGGTTAGAGCTTAACCGGCTGCTAACTGGGTGTTGTACAACCGCCCCAAGGTGCGCAGTTACTGCGAAAAACAGTTTAGGAAAGCGAAAACTGGGTAATATCATGTGATCATATTCTGTCATCAATGAGTGATGCTGTACTGCAACTTAGCGGGACCACGAAATGTGATGAAGCGATACTAGTTTCATGTATTTTGCTGTTTTCGTATTATAATGCCATTTTAAGGCAACTCTTAGTACGATTTGTTTTACTCACATGTCAGTTAATAACATAGCGATAGTAAAAACCTTCAGGACAACGTAAGGTGAAAGAAAATATCGTGTGTTCATCACAAAGCAATGAATAGGCTAAGAGCTGTGGGCCGATGGTAGTTTCACGTCCTGCTAATACCTGTTTTCCGTCTTCACATTTGTAATAGATTCTGGGACTTTGTTGATATTGTAGTATGAATATGTTCTGAAATATTAGATTTGTGCTCTCTTAGGAATGAACTAATAAACGTGAAACTGCAAAGGCTTTTAAGAATATTTGGTTGTTGCGAGTTATGAAGGTGCAGTTAAGCCAGAAGCTAAGAGGACAGTTAACAGTTTACATGCCAGTGGACCTCTTTTCACCTAACTCAACAGGTGGCACAGAGCACACCTAACTGCCTTTCTTTCTTACTTTCCTTTCTTTCTTACTTTCCTTTCTTTCTTACTTTCCTTTCCCTTCCTTCCTTCCTTCCTTCCTTCCTTCGCTTTCCTTCCCTTTCTTCTGATTTCAAAAATGTTAGCCAATGAGCAACGAATTATGAAATCTGCGAGATGCAGATGTGATGTTTAATGGAGATATAATAATGGTGCACAGTGCTACAGACATAAGCCAGATTCACGCACGAATCTAATGTGGCGCCACAGCTTGTAGCTTGGTGTAGTGGCATCGTGAGCTACCGTTCACACAGGACGCCACAAATTCTACGTGGTTGCACAGCTTGCAATGCGACATCAACTGAAATGATACGCGCGGGTATGAACGTTATATTGCCTTAGCGCTGCGACGAGTTAAATAAAAGGACGACGAAATCCGAATGCCGGATCTGAAAATAGATTCCGCATGGGAATAAATCAGGGGGGGGGGGGAACAAAAAGGCATTTATAAAAGAAATAATTCTCATAGATTTAAATGCTGTCTGCAGTGACAACATAACAGCTGACATGTAAATATAATTTGCAGACACGCAAATTTTCCAGGATTTTACACTCTATTTATTCGTTGATATAGGTATTTTGAGTAACTCTCTCTCTCTAAAAAATGTATCACTCAAATATTGGTTTATACTTTCCATTTTTTACAGAAACAAAATAAAACACGCGAAAATCGAATGGAGTAAAATAGCAATTACTACACGATAACTGCGACAGAATGCTCGTGTTTCGAAACACTGCCACCAGGGCGCAGTGGTAGTAGGAAAGTGGCGCAACAAAGTATATCCAAGCTGAACTTCTTGTGGCGTGACAAAAGTTGTGTGGCTGAAGTTGCGCCACTAAAAACTGGGAGCTCCAACTGGCAACTGCAATGGTTTTCTTGGGCGTATAAATGCGGCTACATGCTGTACATTACTTTAATGGGGGAAACCACATCAGGAGGCAGTTGGACACTGATTTTTTGGGTGGGAAGAATTAATTAGAATTTAATCAAATTTTGACATTTAATTTATACAGTATTTCGAACAGTTTTGTGATTTTTTTTAAATAATTTCAGCTAAAAATAAGTTATGCTGTGCTGTCTACTGAAGGTTGTGAGTGTAGTTCTCCAATTGTGTGCAGTGTACCCATTCCAATTTTCATCTGAAATCGAAAAGGTTTTGATTTTACATTAATAACTTATTTTCTATGAATACGAACCTCCACACAGGTGAACATAATGAAAATTAAAAATTTTGCTGTAGTTGGAATAATTTACTTCGATTTTCACCTCTAATTATGCAAAGAAAAGTACCCTTAAATCGTATCATCTGACAAGTTGATTTATATAATACGTAATTTTATAAAGAATCATACTATAAATTTTCATAATGATCGCTTCTATACTTTGAGTTAGACTGCACGCAAATGTGATGTCATTTCGAGAAAAACGCATTCGAAAAATACATTCTAGCAAACTGGAAATTCAAGGAAATTAACAATAACATAAAATTCTTACCGATTAATCTGAGATTCCAGCTCCATATAGTAATCCTTCTTCTTCATAGCCGGCCGAAGTAGCCGAGCAGTTCTAGGCACTGCAGTCTGGAACCGCAAGACCGCTATGGTCGCAGGTTCGAATCCTGCCTCGGGCATGGATATGTGTGATGTCCTTAGGTTAGTTAGGTTTAACTAGTTCTAAGTTCTAGGGGACTAATGACCTCAGAAGTTGAGTCCCATAGTGCTCAGAGCCATGAGGCTGGTGCTATGGGGAGGTGCGATGGGGAGGTTCCCTTGTAAGTACTGTTGTGTACGTGCTAAATGTTTTGACTAGAAAATTTAATAGTGCTATTGTGAATAATAAAAATCCAGAAAGAAATTTTAAGACTTTTTCTAGTCTTAAATCCATATTTGATCCTGCACTAAGACACATTTCGCTTTGTTAATGTAACTTTCTTTTCATTATAAGTGTCGAATAACAAGGAAGAGAAGTATGTGATACGATAAGTTTACTTCCACAATCCAGCATTTTCCTTAATATGGTTTACCAAAGCTGATGCTCAGTTTATGCCCTCTTGCCAAAAGTGGTGAGATCTTATTTCGCTTTATTTGGCCAGTTTACAATCTTCCCTTCTCACAGAGTTCATCCAGGGAGCTTTTCGAGATGAACTGATTTTAAGTCTAAAGCCAAGTGACAAAAACAAAACTGCTACATTAAAACGACACAGCGCAGCCAAATTTCATGTATATAAAAGAAAATAACGCTTGGAAAAAGTCCACTCACTATTGAAATGTAATTAATTTGCACTTTAGACTATAACGAGCATTATTAGTACACCAGTAAATGCTGCAAGCAGGCATTTTCAATCAACACATTTCCCCAAAGAGCTAATGTTTGGGTGACTACCATGGTGGATGTCAGCTTAAACTTTTTGACATATCTACAATATTCCTTATTATATCTTCATGGATCTCTAATATCCAGGCCACTGAACAAGACTGTTCCTGCAACAAAACACAGGAAGTGACATAATACACAATCGTTAGCACATCAAGTTGAAGGTATTGTGGGTATTTGGGTATTATCTTCGAAAATGAAATTTTTGGCGGTTATCAAGGTCTGTGTTCGTTACTGTTTTCATCAAGATTCCTACATGTTGCACCAAACTGTTGTACCAACTCAGCAAAAGGCATCAAGCTATACAGAATTTTAAATGAGGAAAACAGGAACGCGAAATGGTTGCAAAATTGTTCTAAAGAGAAATGGAATTGCGCTGTACAAGTAAAGCTATGAGAGATACGTTGTTCAAATAAATGACTGCAACTAGAATATCGTACTTTTCTATAGAATACAAATACATAAGATTTAATTAAGCTACATTCTCAACTCGAAATTAAGAGAGATTATGGGTGTTTCCAGCTTTTTCGCAGCCTTGCTTTCGAACAAATGGTGTTAAATTTGCTGAAAATAAAATTTTAACTTCTATGAAGTTAAATTATATAACTACAGGAACTTAACAGTAAATGTGTTGTCATGTAGAGCATAGTACAAAATTTCACTGCTGTATCTTCAAAAGTGTGAATAAGCTGCACCTTTTAAATAATGTGTTTTCAATGAGTGTCCTCACTTAAGAGAACTCTTTGAAATGTCACATACTTTTTTTCATCATGGTGTTGTGTAATCTGTTCGAAATGCTCACTCCAAAGTCATTTCTACTCTATGGAATCGACCATGGAGGTATAATCTGAGTTGTTGTGTCACAAACCTGAAGGTGACATCTGCCATGCCAGTTGTTTTGAACATTAGATTCTGGTGGAAGTGTTTTGATCAAAAATGCCGGACTGCGTCGTTTATGAATGAACTAATTGTTCTAATTATAGTCTAAACTGTGAAGGTCTCACATTTCTTTCTTAAGAGAGGACATTCATAAAACTGACCGAAAATATAATGGACTAGAAGAACTCAAAATTTCAGTAATTAAATCGCATCTGAAGTACCTGAAAAACAACTGTGTGATGCGACTTTCATGCCACACTCGCTTTTTGAAGCAACACTTTAATACTAGCTCAGTGAACAATAATTCCAAGGACTACCTTCAAGCATTCTATGGCTATCTAGTTGCTGTGATAATATCCTTTGGTTCTATAAATGGTGCATTACTCTTTCCTTCATCTTAGGAATAATAACAAACCAGCTGCTTTGTTTATGAAGAAGAAATTCCTGTTTTGGCTTACGCTACTGATGGATTTCATCCAGAATTGCAACTTATGATGGAGCTCTTGTTTTTAATAGGGGGAATGTAGGGAAGCTGAAGGTATTAGTTCTTGAAGTTATTTTTGTTCTGCCATTGTAACCACAAAAATGCGTGATCTTTTTTTACCTCAATAAAGCAAAACGTTTCTGGTGAAAAAAATCACGCATTTTTGTAGTTGCAATGACAGAAAAAAAATACCATGAAGAATTTTAAACAACTATGGCCACACAAATAAAGAATTTGAAGGTATTAGAGAGAATGTGCTTTAAGATAGGAAATTTCACTCAAGACATATTGAAAAAAACATTTACAGCGCCACTCTGTAGCTAAAACGTAGATGAGATCTGGTAAGGCAAAGAAAACAGAAAATAAGAAATCAAAACAGAGGTCTTGAAGGGAAAGAGGATCCTGAGTACAAATTGGCGTCCGTCTGAAGAGCTGACCTAAGAAAAAATTACATATTGCATTTCCAGAAAATTAACTTTTTAGTGTTTACATACCTTTTCCTCCTAATATATGGTTACAATTATGAAATTTTGTACACTTATTTCTACAAATCCACTAAATGTTGTTTACAATTGACTCCATCCGAACAGACCTCGGAAGGCCAGATGGCACCAACTGGCCGCTGTGTCATCCAAGAGTGCTCGACAGACCTGGCCAGACAGCCATTCAAATTCTAGCCAAATCTGATATTGCTTAACCTCTGTGATCTGATGGGAACCACCATTACTGATGCCACAAGACCATTGGCTGTTATATTATACTCACTAATTATTAAAATTCTCCTGTTTGATACATTAAAAAAACCTCAATGAGATTAAGCTGCTAAAATTTTGTAGAAATCTATTGAATGGTGTGAGGAAAAGGTACTTATATTATTTACTGAAAATAAAATTTTTAAATCCTATAAAAAAGATAATTATATATAATCCAAACAACATAACAGTAAATATATTAATTTCATGTGAAGCATGGTAGTACCATATCTTGAAAATTGTGGATTTGATGCATATTAACATAGTTTGTGTTTTTCATGAACATCCTCCCTTAAGTGGACTCATTTAAGCATCACACACTTCTCTTATTGGTTATCCGAAATATATAACAAAAACGACGCGAAATACATCTTATTACTGAATCAAATATGGAATCGACCATACCGTAGAAATATTTCTGGAGTGAGCATTCAGAGTCACAGGCCAATATTGTGTTGTCAACATATGTTGGTACCATGTTTATGTGGTTTTGGAATAGTGTTGGTTTGCCTGTAAAGTTTCCAGTACATTTAGAATATCATTACATCACTAGTACAGACTGATTCCCTTCGTAAGTGATGATATTTGGTACAGGCATGTTTTAGACACCATAAAAATTTGTATTCGATACCCAGAAAAACTAGCTTCTTCACTTTGAATATAAAAAATCAGACCCATTTTTTTGTTTTTCAGACAAGTTTCATAGCTCAATTTACCTGTTTTTTTTTATTTGCGTTACAGTCAGCGCTAATTTTCAGATTGATATGGCATCATTTTCCTGTTGCCGAAGCTGTCCTAATAATCTATAGCTTTGTAGGCGTTGTAAAACGAGTAGATGGTAGCACACTGCCTTTGAAAGTGTCCTGGAAAACATAGTTTGGCAAATTTTAGTGACTATACCATCCATTACATTATATTTGTGTATTTACTTTTCTCTTTTTTATGGTCTCGCATAAGCTGACTGGTAACTGTTCGACACTTTTTAGCGCAATTTTTGTATAAGCTGCCATTAAATTATGGAATAAGTAATGTATACCATTATACACACCTCAAAAAAAAAAATCTTCCATCACCTCGGTCCCGAGAGTTGCGGAACATGAACCGAAAATTGGAATAGAGATCATCATAAACATTTTCGCCCTTTTTATTGCTCATGAAAACCACACATTGCATGTTGTACCACCATACAGCGAGACCTTCGGAGGTGATGGTCCAGATTGCTGTACACACTGGTACCTCTAATATCCTGTAGCGCGTCCTCTTGCATTGATGCATCCTGTATTCGTCGTGTCATACTATCCACAAGTTCATCAAGGCACTGTTGATTCAGATTGTCCCACTCGCTAATGGCGATTCGATGTAGAACCTTCAGAGTGGCTGGTGGGTCATGTCATCCATAAACAGCCCTTTTCAATCTACCTGTATAGCAGGCATGTTCGATAGGATTCATTATCCTGAAGGAAGTCATTCACAAGATGTGCTTGAGGGGGCCTGAATTGTCGTCCATGAAGACGAATGCCTCGCCAATAAGCTGCCGATAGGGTCGCACTATCGGTCGGAGGAGAGCATTCACGTATCGTACAGCCATTACGGCAGCCACCAGCAGCGTACGTTGGTCCCACATAATGCCACCCGAAAACAGCAGGGAACCTCCACCTTGCTGCACTTGCTGGACAGTGTGTCTAAGGTATTCAGCCTGACCGGGTTGCCTCCAAACACATCTCCGAAGATTGTCTTGTTGAAGGCACATGTGACACTCATCAGTGGAGAGAACGTGATGCCAATACTGAGCTGTCCATTCGGCATGTTGTTGGACCCTTCTCTACCGCACTGCATGGTGTCGTGGTTGCAAAGATGGACCTCGCCATGGACATCGGGAGTGAAGTAGGGCATAATGCAGCCTATTGTGCACAGTTTGAGTCGTAACACGATGTTCTGTGGCTTCACAAAACACATTATTCAACAATGTGGCGTTGCTGTCAGGGATTATCCGAGCCATAATCTGTAGGTATCTACATCCACATCCATACCCCGCAAGCCACCTGACGGTGTGTGGCGGAGGGTACCTTCAGTACCTCTATCGGTTCTCCCTTCTATTCCAGTCTCGTATTGTTCGTGGAAAGAAGGATTGTCGGTATGCCTCTGTGTGGGCTCTAATCTCTCTGATTTTATCCTCATGGTCTCTTCGCGAGATATACGTAGGAGGGAGCAATATACTGCTTGACTCTTCGGTGAAGGTATGTTCTCGAAACTTTGACAAAAGCCCGTACCGAGCTACTGAGGGTCTCTCCTGCAGAGTCTTCCACTGGAGTTTATCTATCATCTCCGTAACGCTTTCGCGATTACCAAATGATCCTGTAACGAAGCGCGCTGCTCTCCGTTGGATCTTCTCTATGTCTTGTATCAACCCTATCTGGTACGGATCCCACACTGCTGAGCAGTATTCAAGCAGTGGGCGAACAAGCGTACTGTAACCTACTTCCTTTGTTTTCGGATTGCATTTCCTTAGGATTCTTCCAATGAATCTCATTCTGGCATCTGCTTTACCAACAATCAACATTATATGATCAATCCATTTTAAATCACTCCTAATGCGTACTCCCAGATAATTTATGGTATTAACTGCTTCCAGTTGCTGACCTGCTATTTTGTAGCTAAATGATAAAGGATCTATCTTTCTTTGTATTCGCAGCACATTACACTTGTCTACATTGAGATTCAGTTGCCATTCCCTGCACCATGCGTCAATTCGCTGCAGATCCTCCTGCATTTCAGTACAATTTTCCATTGTTACAACCTCTCAATACACCACAGCATCATCTGCAAAAAGCCTCAGTGAACCTCCGATGTCATCGACCAGGTCATTTATGTATATTGCGAACAGCAACGGTCCTATGACACTCCCCTGCGGCACACCTGAAATTACTCTTACTTCGGAAGACTTCTCTCCATTGAGAATAACATGCTGCGTCCTGTTATCTAGGAACTCCTCAATCCAATCACACAATTGGTCTGATAGTCCATATGCTCTTACTTTGTTCAATAAACGACTGTGGGGAACTGTATCGAACGCCTTGCGGAAGTCAAGAAACACGGCATCTACCTGGGGACCCGTGTCTATGGCCCTCTGAGTCGTGGACGAATAGCGCGAGCTGGGTTTCACATGACCGTCTTTTTCGAAACCCATGCTGATTCCTACAGAGTAGATTTCTAGTCTCCAGAAAAGTCATTATACTCGAACACAATACGTGTTCCAAAATTCTACAACTGATCGACGTTAGAGATATAGGTCTATAGTTCTGCACATCTGTTCGACGTCCCTTCCTGAAAATGGGGATGACCTGTGCCCTTTTCCAATCCTTTGGAACGCTACGCTCTTCTAGAGACCTACGGTACACCGCTGCAAGAAGGGGGGGCAAGTTCCTTCGCGTACTCTGTGTAAAATTGAACTGGTATCCCATCAGGTCCAGAGGCCTTTCCTCTTTTGAGCGATTTTAATTGTTTCTCTATCCCTCTGTCGTCTATTTCGATATCTACCATTTTGTCATCTGTGCGACAATCTAGAGAAGGAACTACAGTGCAATCTTCCTCTGTGAAACAACTTTGGAAAAAGACATTTAGTATCTCGGCCTTTAGTCTGTCATCCTCTGTTTCAGTACCATTTTGGTCACAGAGTGTCTGGACATTTTGTTTTGATCCACCTACCGCTTTGACATAAGACCAAAATTTCTTAGGATTTTCTGCCAAGTCAGTACATAGAATTTTACTTTCGAATTCATTGAACGCCTCTCGCATAGCTCTCTTCACACTACATTTCGCTTCGCGTAATTTTTGTTTGTCTGCAAGGCTTTGGCTATGTTTATGTTTGCTGTGAAGTTCCCTTTGCTTCCGCAGCAGTTTTCTAACTCGGTTGTTGAACCACGGTGGCTCTTTTCCATCTCTTACGATCTTGCTTGGCACATACTCATCTAACGCATATTGTACGATGGTTTTGAACTTTGTCCATTGATCCTCAACACTATCAGTACTTGAGACAAAACTTTTGTGTTGAGCCAACAGGTACTCTGAAATCTGCTTTTTGTCACTTTTTCTAAACAGAAAAATCTCCCTACCCTTTTTAATATTCCTATTTACGGCTGTAATCATCGATGCCGTAACCGCTTTATGATCACTGATTCCCTGTTCTGCGTTAACTTTTTCAAATAGTTCGGGTCTGTTTGTCACCAGAAGGTCTAATATGTTATCGCCACGAGTCGGTTCTCTGTTTAACTGCTCAAGGTAGTTTTCAGATAAAGCACTTAAAAAAATTTCACTGGATTCTTTGTCCCTGCCACCCGTTATGAACGTCTGAGTCTCCCAGTCTATATCGGGCAAATTAAAATCTCCACCCAGAACTATAACATGGTGGGGAAATCTACTCGAAATATTTTCCAAATTATCCTTCAGGTGCTCAGCCACAACAGCTGCTGAGCCAGGGGGCCTATAGAGACATCCAATTACCATGTCTGAGCCTGCTTTAACCGCGACCTTCACCCAAATCATTTCACATTTCGGATCTCCGTCAATTTCCTTCGATACTATTGCACTTCTTACCGCTATAAACACGCCTCCCCCTTCACTGTTCAGCCTGTCTCTGCGGTATACATTCCAATATGAGTTTAGGATTTCATTACTGTTTACGTCTGGTTTCAGCCAACTTTCTGTCCCTAGTACTATATGGGCGTTGTGATCGTTTATTAATGAGAGCAGTTCTGGGACCTTTCTATAGACGCTCCTGCAGTTTACTATTAGCACATTAATATTGTTATTCCCTGTTTCATTTTGCCTACTCCTATCTTGCCGCGTCTCAGGAGGCGTCTTGTCGGGCCTAGGGAGGGGATTCTCTAACCTAAAAAACCCCCATGTGCACTCCACACGTACTCCGCTACCCTTGTAGCCGCTTCCGGCGTGTAGTGCACGCCTGACCTATTCAAGGGGACCCTACATTTCTCCACCCGATAGCAGAGGTCGAGAAATTTGCACCCCAGATCTCCGCAGAATCGTCTGAGCCTCTGGTTTAAGCCTTCCACTCGGCTCCAAACCAGAGGACCGCGATCGGTTCTGGGAACGATACTACAAATAGTTAGCTCTGATTCCACCCCGCGAGCGAGGCTTTCTGCCTTCACCAATTCCGCCAACCGCCTGTACGAACTGAGGATGACCTCTGAACCCAGACGGCAGGAGTCATTGGTGCCGACATGAGCAACAATTTGCAGTCGGGTGCACCCAGTGCTCTCTATCGCCGCCGGTAGGGCCTCCTCCACATCTCGGATGAGACCCCCCGGCAAGCAGACAGAGTGAACACTGGCCTTCTTCCCCGACCTTCTCGCTATTTCCCTAAGGGGCTCCATCACCCGCCTAACGTTGGAGCTCCCAATAACTAATAAACCCCTCCCCCCGTGTGCCTGCTCGGACCTTGCTGAAGGAGCAGCCACATGTCCCCTCACAGGCAGAGCGGGCGATGCCACACGGCCAGCCTCCACATTGACCTTCCGCCTCGTGCGCCGCGAACGCCGCTGAACCCGCCACTCCCCTTGGGGAGAGGGTGGCCCAACCGCGCCCGGTACCCGCGAAGATGTCTCGACAGCAGGGACAGTGGGTGAAGCATGTAACACCTGGGGTGTACCTTGCGACGCACCAGACTCCCCACTGCCGCTACACTCCGAGGCAGCAGCCTGAAGACGGCTGACCGCGGCCATCAACACGCTCAGCTGTTCGCGAACAGTGGCCAGCTCCTCCTGCGTCCATACACAGCAGTCGCACATCCTATCCATCCTAAGGAAACAATTTACTGAAGGGAGTTAATGAACCTTTAACTAGACTGCTAATTCACTAAAGGCGGCTGCTTATTCACTAAACTGTGGTTGCTAGCCACTTCTTGTAGAAAACAATGAAAATAGCACTACCTGTCTCTGGACTGTATTGAAAACAAACTCTAGCACTACTGGCACTATGGTTGACTACAGGGACTCTCTCTTACTGTATTCAAAACAAACACGAAATCTATGGAACACTATTAAGAGCACTCGAAAATTAAAGCTTCCTAAAAGCAAATACACACGGAAGAAGAAGTGACAAGTAAGAAAATACAGTTAATACTTAAATTAAGGTAGCTCGCTGCACAGCAGACGTGAAGCAGACAGCAGTTACGACGACACTGACACTACTGGCACTATGGCTGACTAAAGGGACTCTCTTTGACTGTATTCAAAACAAACACGAAATCTATGGAACACTATTAAGAGCACTCGAAAATTAAAGCTTCCTAAAAGCAAATACACACGGAAGAAGAAGTGACAAGTAAGAAAATACAGTTAATACTTAAATTAAGGTAGCTCGCTGCACAGCAGACGTGAAGCAGGCGGCAGTTACGACGACACTGACACTATTGGCACTATGGCTGACTAAAGGGACTCTCTCTGACTGTATTCAAAACAAACACGAAATCTATGGAACACTATTAAGAGCACTCGAAAATTAAAGCTTCCTAAAAGCAAATACACACGGAAGAAGAAGTGACAAGTAAGAAAATACAGTTAATACTTAAATTAAGGTAGCTCGCTGCACAGCAGACGTGAAGCAGACAGCAGTTACGACGACACTGACACTACAGGTAGCGGTCATCCACTGCAACAGATGCAGCGAGTTATGTCATCGACAGTTCCTGTCTCTCTCTATCTCCTCCACATCTGAACAACATCGGTTTGGTTCACTCCGAGACGCCTGGACACTTCCCTTGTTGAGAGCCTTTTCTGGCACAAAGTAAGGACGCGGACGCGATCGAACCGCGGTATTGACCGTACAGGCATGGTTAAACTACAGACAACATGAGCCGTGTACCTCCTTCCTGGTGGAATGACAGGAACTGATCGGCTGTCGGACCCCCTTTGTCTAATAGGTACTACTCATGCAGAGTAGTTTACATCTGTGGGCGGGTATAGTGACATCTCAGAACGGTGAAAGGGACTATGTCTGTGATACAAAATCCACAGTCAACGTCTGCAGGAGTTTGGGGAAGCGGGAATGCAAAACCTTTTTTTGATGCATGTATAGAGGCAAGTTGCAGTTTGACACTGTTACCAAAAATCTTGAATGTTTCTTGACCTATTTACTTCAGATGTTTACACAATACTCGTATGAAAGTTCAGATAGAGTACACATTTTTAATGTATATCGTACATAATAGCGAAGTGTTTTTAGCAAAAATCTCGAAAACTTTCTGACGATTTTAATTTCTTTGTTACATAAATGTCACAAAAATTAGGACAGGAATAGGGTGTACATTTTTGAATATACAGAGTGGTGCACATAATACCGGCCCAAACTGGACTACGACGTGTGAGTAGCATTACTAGCTTGTCAGTCTCTTTGCTACCTTCAAACAGCAGCAATTTATTATTATTTCTTTTCTCTTGGTTTTAGCTTGTTTTGCTTCTTGTTTGGCAGAGACTAATCGTACCCCTTTTGATTTTTCTGAAGGTGACTCTGAGTTAGTTTCAGGCTTTAATATCAAATATGGTGCAGGTGGTTTTACTTTAATTTTTTTAGCTCAGTATACTAGAATGGGTTTTATAAGAATACTGTTAGCTTTAATTTCTTTAGGAGGTGATTTTTATTCTTTTATATTTTTTATTAACCTTGCTATTATATCTTTTGGTTTTATTTGGGTTAGAGGTACTTTATCATGGTTCCGTTATGAAAAGTTGATATACTTAGCTTGAAAAAGTTTTTTACATTTATCTTTAATTTTTTTTTATTTTCTTTGTTGGTTTAGATTTTATTTAGCTCATTTATTAGTGAAATTTTTTAAGAAAAGTTAATAGAAGAGTTAAACTTCTAGTTTTATGTTTTCAAAACGTATGCTTTTCCTAAGATAATTAACATATTTATTAGTTAATTAGCTTATCTCATGCATTTGCAACATGGACATTAATTAAGAAGTTTGTAATGTAGATAATTGTTAAGATTTGTCCTGTTATGATATAAGGTTCTTCAACTGGTCGTTTACCAATTCATGTTAATAAACATACAACAACTGCTCTAATTCAGAACAGGATCTGATTGATATAATAAAATTGGATACTCGGAATGGTGTTTTGTTATAGAATGGTAAAATTATTAAGATTCTAATTGATAAGAATAGTGCAATAACACCTCCTAACTTCTTAGGAATTGATCGTAGAATTGCATATGCAAATGGGAAATATCATTCTGGTGTTGCTAATGGATTGGTGGGTACAAAATTATCTGGGTCTCCTAGAATTTAGGGGTTAATTAAACATAATATAATTAATAACGATGTTATTATTTCAGATGTGATAGAATCCTTGAAAGTGAAGTATGGGTGAAATGGAATTTTTTTGATATCCTTGTTTAGCCCTAATGGGTTATTAGATCCTGTTTTATCGAGGAAGAATAAGTGAATTGCTGCCATAGATGCAATAATAAATGATAATACAAAATGAAATGTAAAGAATCGATTTAATGTTGCGTTACCAACAGCAAATTCTCCTCTCACTCATTGAATTAAATCTGTTCCTAAGTATGAAATTGCTGATTATAAATTAGTAATTACTGTTGCACCTCAGAATGATATTTCGCCTCTAGGTAAAACGTATTCTATAAATGCAGTTGCTATAACTCTGAATTGTAACACTTCTGTCACTAAATGTAACTGGGTTTTCCATTTTGATGCTAGTCAATTGCCAGGATGAGCATTACTGCAAAGGGCATTTGATTCTAAAGCATTCTGTCAGGGTGAAAATACTAAATTAATTACTTTTTCTCTCTTAACAACATGTGGGCAGGGTGGGTTCTTCCTTGGCTCGGGTATGAGGTAGAATGAAACAGTATTTTTACATAAGATAACTTTTATTGAAGATTTGTACAACTGTTTCCTTACTCGATGTTCTGGCTCGGAGAACGGCAGCTGTGTCGTTTGCGAAGCCTTATGCTGTGGCAGCGGCGGCGGCGGCGTCTGATTACGCGTGGCAGTGTGTATCTCGTGTTGCCATCTCGCCCAGTTGACTGGAGATGCGGAGTGCGAGGTGGCCCGTTTAATTATTGCGAGCGAAGTCGTGCATCGGATGGTGATACCTTGGATGTGGCGTCCCAGTGTTTCTCTTCTCTAAGTGGCCGCGTGTGTTGTGCGTCAGCCAGTGGAGTGGCGCGGTGGGGGAAGGCTGACGGCTGAATCGGCAGTGTCTGCTTATGTGGGGAGGGCGATGGCTTCTTCTGAACTTGCTGACTTCACGGTCATTGTCTCTTTCTGCTCTGCTGTTCTGCCCGCTGTTTGCCAGTGTGTAATTCTTCTAAACTAAACTAAGTTTTTCATTTATTTTATAATTTCTACTTCACTTTGATTTCACTAATTTATTTACTTATCTTAAGTACCACTCAACAGAATACAATTACTGTATCAATTGTCCAGGTGTGTGTGTGTGTATATATATATAAGATCGATAGTAAATTACTCGTCCTACATGCAAATAAAAAATATAGATGCTCCATTTGCATGTAAAGTTCGAATAATTCAACCGTTATTTACGTCCCAGCAGATGTGTACTACACTACTGAATGCTATTTCAATATTTGATATATAATGTATAGCTAAAAATAGTCCAGTTACGATTTGAATTACCAAACACAATCCTAGTAGGAACCCAAAATTTCATTAAAATGAAATATTCGTTGGTGCAGGTAAATCAACTACGGAGTTGTTAATACTTTTAATTAAAGGATGTCTTAATTGTAAGGGTTTATTCATTAGTAAATTATCTTATTTTACGAATAGGCCCCTAGTTAATATTGGTAATTTTAACTACTGCATATAGTGCTAAAAATAAATAATATATTTTTATTATTGTATAAATGCTTGTTGGTCTATTATATAATTTTTCTAACGATATTGTTATTTCTTGGTAATTGATTGAATTATCAATATTTATAGTTCGGTATTTTTGAAGAAGTCTATAAATATTATGTCTAGGATAATTAATGTTGATATAATAAAGTCCCATATTGTTAAGGTGATAATTATGATAATTGATTTAGGTTGAAATATTTCGTTTGATGCAATTATTGTAATATAAGGAAATAGAATTAATATCCCACCAAGAAATGTTAAGAATAAAATATATGATAGTCAAAAGCTTTCCACTATTGTTCCTGTTATTAATCCAACTAAGAAAGTTTGAAGGATAATGAAAAGTATTATTGATATTGGGAGTCTTAATTTAATAAAATTAATATTTATTACATTTGATAGTGATATAATTATTATTTTAATCATTTCAGGGTTTAGTTTATTTAAAAATATCGGTTTTGGGGACTGACGATGGAAGCTTTCTACCTCCAAAGTTTTAAAAGTGAAGGCTAGACTTATTTCCGGTTTACAAGACTGGTTTTTTTTACCATTAAAACTATTGTTTATTTCTCTGTTTTTCCTTCTTTGTAGTGTAAATGTTTTTTCTTCTAAACGTAAGCATTTGTTAATGGTTCTTCTGAGATTGGAGTATATTGTTCTTTCTTTATTTATATTAATTATTGTTTTTCTTATTGAATTAGATTACGTTTATTTCTTTTCTGTAATTTTTTTAGTTTTTTATATTTGTGAAGGTGCTTTGTTTCTTTCTATTTCGGTTTCAATAATTCGGTCTCATGGTAACGATTTTTTAATTCTTTTGGTTTATCTTTATGCTTAATTATTTATTTATAACTATTTCTTGATCCCTCTTTGTTTATTAAATAATTGTTGGTGCTTGGTTCATTCTTTAATGTTTTTGTCGAGTTTTGTTTTTATAATTTGTGTATATTCATATGCTGATTTAAATATAATTACATATAATTTTGGTATTGATTATTTTTCTTTTAGTTTAATTTTGTTGAGTTTGCTCTTTAATAATTGCTGATAGAGGTTCAGTTTATTTTAAGTTCTTATCATTCTAATTTTTTTGTTTTTATGGTTTTAATTTTAATAATTATGCTCTATTGTTCATTTGCTAGATTATGTCTTCTTTCTTTTTATATATTTTTAAGCTAGATTAGTTCCTACTTTGCTTTTGATTTTAGGTTGAGCTTATCAACCTGACCATTTGCAGGCTGGTGTTTATTTAATTTTTTATACTTTCGTTGCTAGATTGTCTTAATTGTTGGTTTTATTGAAGGTTTATGATTTTTCTAACACTTTGTATTTCCCTTTATTGGTTGATTTTGGTTCTTATTATTTTATATTTTGTGTGTTTATAATTCTGGCCTTTTTAGTTAAGACGCCAATATTTTTGTTCATTTATGACTTCCTAAGGCTCATGTAGAGGCTCCTATTTCAGGTAGAATAATTCTTGCTGGTGTTTTATTAAAGTTATGGAATTTTTCATGTTATGAAGGTTATTTCTTATTTTGGTTTAAAGTTTAATTACTTTTGATTGTCTTTAGGATTTTTCTGGTTAGATTTATTTGTTTTCGTCAGGTTGATTTGAATTATCCAATTGCATATTCTTCTGGTGCTCATATAAGAATGATTATTGGTGGATTGATAACTATAAATTGATGGGGTTGTATAGGTTCACTTTCTTTACTGGTTGGTCATGCTTTATGTTCTTTTGGATTGTTTCATTTATGTAATATTATCATCCAATATAGCTGCTCCTCCATCATTGAATTTGGTAGGTGAACTTAGATTATTAAATAGAATTTTGTCTTGTTTTCTTTTAGATTTTTTGTTTTAATCTTTTTATCTTTTTCTAGAGCTGTTTATACTTTGTATATATATTCTTATTCTTAGCATGGAAATTATTATTCCCGTGTTTATACTTGTTCTCTTGGCTATTTTCATCTTTTACTTTTTCATTGATTGCCTTGAAATATTCTTTGTTTGACAGGTGAGTATTTCTTTGTATAAATAGCTTAAGCCTTTTTATTTAAGATATTGTTTTGTGGAATCAATGATTAGAAGTTTTTCATCTTAGTACATGAATTTATTTTCTGTTCGTTCTTTGAGATTTTTTGTTTTTTTTTGAGAACTGTAATTTTTATTTTAGGGATTTATTATTTAATAATTGATTGTAGAGTTTGTGTTGAATGAGAACTTTTTGAATGGCTCTATAGTTGTTATAACTATAATTTTGGATTGAATATCTCTTATTTTTAAGTCTTTTGTTATGTATATTTCTTCTTTGGTGATTTACTATAGAGAGGGTTATATGTCAGGAGAATAAAAAATATAAATTGTTTTATTAATATTGTTTCAATATTTATTCTTTCTATATGGTTTTTAATTATTAGTCCTAATTTTATTAGAATTTTGTTAGGATGGGATGGTTTAGGTTTGGTTTCTTATTGTTTAGTTATTTATTATCAAAATGTAAAATCTTAATAGTGCTGGTATATTAACTGCTCTTTCTAATCGTATTGGTCATGTTGCTATTTTAGTTTCTATTTCTTGAGTATTAAATTTTTGGGGGTTGAAATTATATTTATTATTATGATTTTATTTCTAATTTTTTGAAATAAAGCTTATTACTATATTAATTGTTTTGGTGTCTATAACTGAAAAAGCTCCAATTACTTTTCCTTCTTGACTTCCTGCTGCTATGGCTGCTCCTACTCCTGTTTCTGTTTCATTCCATTCTTCTACTCTTGTTACTGCTGGAGTTTATTTATTTATTCGTTTTAGACCAATATTAGATACTTATAATTGTGGTTTATTTTTACTTTTAATTGGATGTGTAACTACATTTTTGGCTGGATTGGGTGCTAATTTTGAATTTGATTTAAAGATAATTATTGGTCTTTCTACTTTAAGGCAATTTTGTTTAATAATAAGAATTTTGGGTATAGCTTATCCAAAAATTGCGTTCTTTTATTTATTGGCTCATGCTTTGTTTAAGTCATTATTATTGATGTGTGCAGGTTCTATAGTTCATAATTTAAAGGATTCTCAGGATATTTGTTTTATGGGCTCAATTGTTAATTTTAAGCCTTTAACTTAGGTTTGTTTTAATGTTTCTAGTTTGTCTTTGTGTGGTATACCTTTTTTCAGGATTTTATTCAAAGGACTTCATGTCTTTTGGTTTGTTTAAGATGAATTAATTGTTTAATTTTTTTCTACTGGTTTAACTGCTTCTTATTCTTTTCGTTTTCTTTGTTATTCAATATCTCGGGATAATAATTATTATTCTAGATTTTCTTTTGATGATGAGAGTTATTATATTTCATTTGGTAAGCTTGGTTTATTATTTGTTGCTCTTTTTGGTGGTAGTCTTTTATCCTGGTTAATATTCCTCATGTGAATGCTTTGCCTTATTATATAAAGTTTTTGACGATTACAGTTGTTGTTTTAGGTGCTTATTTAGGTTATCTTATGTCTAAGTTTGATTTTTCTCATAATTTATTTTCTTTAAGTATGCTTTCTTTTGTTAGATTTGCTGGTTCTATATGATTTATACATTTCCTTTCAACTAAGTTTGTTAGATTTTTTCCTTTAAAGTTGCATTATTATTCATCAAAATCATGTGACTATGGTTGAGGTGTGTTATTTGGTGGTCAGGGTTTATATAGATTATTTGTTTATTTAATTGGTTATATCCAGGGTTGATATGATTCTAACTTTAAGGTTAATGCTTTAACTTTTTATTTTTTGAATGTTTATTTTAGTGATGTTACTTTTCTTATACTTAAATAGCTTATAATTAGAGCATGACACTGAAGATGTTAAGGAAGTATATTTACTTTTAGGTATTTATAAATATGAATATATTATTTTTACAGTGAAAATGTAATGTTTTGTTTGTACTATATAAATTTTAGAAATGTTAATGGAGATTAACCGCTAATATAAGTTAGCAGCTTTCATATTGGCTATACATTTCCTTAATTGGAACTTAATAGTTATTAACAGTAATACGCCTCTTTTTGGCTTCAATTAATAAGGATAAGGCCATATTATTTACCAATTTTTCAGGTCGAAACTGACTACAATATTTTGCTTATTATTCTACTTTAGGTTGGTTGATTATATCAATACTTTTTTAAGCAACCCAAATATTATAGTTAACTACAACCCTTTATTCTGCTCATTGTAAGGCTCCTTGATATAATTCGTGGTATAGTCCGCCTAATAGGAGTAAAATAAAAAATATTGTTGATACTGTTCACATTATAATGTCTGAAGTTTTGAAAATAATTACAATTGGTAGAATTAATCCAATTTCTACATGAAAGATTAGAAAAATTACTGCAATTAAGAAGAATCGAAGGGAGAATGGTATTCGTGCTGATCTTTTTGGATCAAACCCAGACTCGAATGTTGAATTTTTTTTTTCCTGGTCATAGATTAATTTTTTGGATAACGTTGTTGCAAGGATTATAACAATTATTGGAATAATAAATCTAATAAAAACTCTTGTAGATAGGATTAAGATTGCTTTTCTTGATTTATATCAAGCTTTCTGATTGGAAGTCAAATGTACTATTTAAACTAGAAAAACAATTATCTACCTCCTCAATAAATAGAAATATATAAGAATAATCATACTATATCTACAAAGTGTCAATACCATGTTGCTGTTTCAAATCCAAAGTGGTGTCTTGGTGAGAATTGCTTTATTGAGTGTCGAAGTAGACATGTTGTTAAGAAGATTGTTCCAATAATTACGTGGAACCCTGTTGCAATGAAGAATGTTGATCCATATACTGCGTCTGCAATAGTGAAAGGTGCATCTCAATACTCATATGCTTGAAGTATTGTGAAATATAGTCCTAATAGTAATGTGAAAAATAATCCTTGTAATGCTTGAGTGTGGTTAGATTCTATTAAACTGTGATGTGCTCATGTTACGGTTACTCCTGAGGCTAAAAATAGCTGTATTAAGTAATGGAATTTGTATAGGATTAAAAGGTTGAATTCCTATTGGGGGTCATAATATTCCCAGCTCAATTGTTAGTGCTAGTGTTCTTCTAAAGAAGGCTCAGAAGAATGATACAAAGAACAACATTTCTGATGCAATAAATAGAATTATATCTCATCTTAATCCAGTTGATACAAATCCTGTATGTAATCCTTGATAGGTTCCTTCCCGTACTACATCTCATCACCATCGAATTATAGTTAATAAGGTAATTCCAAATCCAATTATAAATAAATTAATGTTAAATAGGTGGAATCATTTTTTAATCCTGATACTAGGACTATTGCTCCAATTGCTCCTGTTAGTGGTCAAGGAATGGCTGATTTGAGTGAGTTGTTGACATAGGTTTAGTATACTTCTCTAGAATATAAAGTTCTTAAAATTGAGAAAACATAAGCTTGAATTATAGCTACTGCTGATTCTAGAATTAATAGAAGTATTTGTCCAATAATTAGTAGTGAAATTAAATTTATTAATTCATCCAAATAATATAAATCTTAATCATATAGGCAGAGCGATTGCAAATGTTAATGCTAAATGGCTTGTTCTAGTAAAAATGTAAGGGAATAGTCCTATAAAATTATTAAATATTATAATAAAGATTGAGATGAAGATGAATGTTGTTCAATTAAATAATTTTGGTCCTAGTAATGTTTTAAAATTGTTGTGTGAAGCTAAGTTTTATTTATTTCAGATAATATTAATCCTTGATGGTGTAAGTGAGAACTTTGATGGGATTAATAATAGTCCTAAGAATGTTCTAGTTCAATTTAATGACAAGTTGAAGATATTAGTTGGTGGATCAAATGTTGAGAATAAATTTGTTATCATTTTCAATTTATTTTTTTATCTTAATTCTTCTGCTCTTTTACTGAGGTTAGGTTTAAATGAGAAAAAGTTTATTTGATTGAGTAGGAATAAGGTAACTGAAAATATAATGAATAGGGAGAATCATATGAGAGGAGATATTTGAGGGATTTAGATTAAATTTCCCCATCAGAAGTAGTAGTTAATTTACTATTGTTTGATTTAAGAGTCCATTACTTACTTTCAGTCATCTGATATTTCAAGGTGTACTAATTGTTTAGTTATTTTAGATTGACACTCTAATGTTATACATTTCAACTAACTCCTTAGATAATCATTGATAAATAAATTTACTGAAGTTCTTTGAATTACAGTTGGTATAAATCTGTGATTTGCTCCACAAATTTCTGAGCATTGGCCGAAAAATTGTCCAGGTCGGTTTATTGTAAATGTTCCTTGATTTAGTCGACCTGGTGTGGCATCAATTTTAACCCCTAAAGCAGGTACTGCTCATGAGTGAAGAACGTCTGATGCTCTTCTTAATGCTCATACTTCTGTATTTATTGGCAGAATGGTTCGGTTATCTACATGTAAATGTCGAAAGCCGTCGTTCTCTAAATCTTGATCTTGTTCTTATGTAGGTGTCGAATTCTACATCTATAAAGTCTGAATATTCATTTCTTCAGTACCACTGTCGTCCAATTATTTTGAATGTGATTATTGCATCTACTGAATCATCAAGTAAATAAAGGAGTCGTAGTGATGGGAGAGCAATAAAAATTAGGGTAATTACTGGTAATGCTGTTCAGATGGTTTCAATTAAATGTCCATGAAGTATGTTTCGGTTTTTATAGGCAATAAATACCATATAACTTAGGGCATAACCTAGAATTACTGTAATTAATAACAATACGACCATAGTATGATCATGGAAGAATGATAGTTGCTCCATTAATGGTGAAGCTCCATCTTGAAGGGATTAATTCGATCATGTTGCCATTAATGCTTTTTATAATGAAAGGTCAAACCTTTATTTGTAGAGCTTCAATCTACTGCACTAATCTGCCATATTAGAATCTAGAGATTAATGGTAATTCTGAGTAACTATGTTCTGCAGGTGGGTTATTTTGTAGTCATTCGTTGATCTTCTTATATTACCTCTAAATATATTTGCTCGATTTGTAATCATTCTTTCTCATATAATTACAATGAATATAATAATTCCTGCAATAGAAATTGTAGATCCAATTCTTGATACTACATTTCATGATGTATAAGCATCTGGGTAGTGCGAATATTGTCGTGGTATTCCTGCTAATCCGAAGAAGTGTTGAGGGAAGAGTGTTAAGTTTACTCCAATAAATAAAATTGTGAACTGACTTTTTAATCATGTATTGTTTGTAGTTAATCCTGTAAATAGTGGGTATCATCGAATACTGCTCCTATAAATAGGACATAATGGAAGTGGGCTACTACATAATATGTGCCATGTAATACAATGTCAAGTGATGAGTTTGCTAGTACTAACCCTGTTAGTCCACCAATTGTAAATAGGAAAATAAACCCTAGAGCTCATAATAATGGTGGATTAAACTTGAATTTAGTCCCATACAATGTAGCTAATCATCTGCATACCATAATTCCTGTAGGTACAGCAATAATTATTGTTGCTGATGTGAAGTATGCTCGTGTGTAAACATCCATTCCTTCTGTAAATATATGGTGTGCTCATACAATAAATCCTATTAATCCAATTGATAACATGGCATAGATTATACCTAACATTCCAAATGATTCAATTAGAATGTAAACTTCTGGGTGCCAAAAGAATCAGAATAGGTGTTGATATAGAATCGTATCTCCTCCTCCCACAGGGTCAAAGAATGATGTATTTAGGTTTCGGTCTGTTAATAATATAGTAATAGCTCCTGCAAAAACTGGAAGTGAAAGAAGAAGGGCTGTAATAGCTACAGACCAAACAAATAAAGGTGTTTGGTCTAAAGTTATACTTTCTGATCGTATGTTAATAGATGTTGTAATAAAGTTTACTGCGCCAAGAATTGATGATACACCTGCTAAGTGTAGTGAAAAAGTGGCTAGATCTACAGATGCACCCCTGTGTGCAACAGCTCCTGCTAGAGGTGGTAAACTTTTCATCCTGTACCAGCACCGTTATCTACTACAGAAGATGTAAAAAGGGGGGTTAATGGGGGAGGTATTAATCAAAAGCTTATATTATTTATTCGTGGGAATGCTATAGCTGGTGCACCAATTATTAATGGTACAAGTCAATTACCAAATCCACAAATTACAATAGGCAATGCTATGAAGAAAATTATTACAAATGCAAGGGCTGTAATATTAACATTATAAACCTGATCATCTCTAATTAGAGATCCTGGTTGACTTAGTTCAGCACGAATAAGTATTGTTATTGATGTTCCTACTATACCTGCTCATGCTCCAAATAGAAAGTATAAAGTACCAATGTCCTTATGGTTTGTTGAGAATAATCATTTTTGCAGTAAGATGGCTGAATTTTAGATGGTAGACTGTAAATCTACTTATGAGACATTTGCACTGTAACCATACTCTGGTCTTATATTCAAATATGATTCTAGTCTGCAATTCTAGAGGTTTTAAGTTTTACTAAGGCCTAAAAGATTATTCTTTTAATTATAACTTTGGAGGTTATTAGTTTGATAAACTTAAGTCCTTAGTACAATGAGATTAGGGTTGATGTTGAAATCAATCCTATTGTTGAAGCTATTATGGATATAGGAAGAATAATTCTCTATTTTTGAGACTTTATCTTTGGAGATCCTGAATTTTCGGTATATGACATAATTAGAGCCGAGAATCTAATATGTATGTAATAATAAAGTGTAATTGTAGTTAATACAACTATAATAGTTATAATGGTTGTTATGTTCTTTTCTATTAATGATTGTATTACAATTCATTTTGATAGGGATCCAAGAAATGGTGGTAAACCACCTAGAGGTAGTAGGGATAAAATATTATGAATTTAATTTCAGTTTTTATGTTTCTAGCTGAATAAATCTTATTTATAAACAATAAATTTATTTGCTTCAATAATAAGACTTTGATTAGTCTTAGTAGAGAATAAATAAGAAAGTATAGTTCCCAGATGTTTTCTATGACTGTTAAGGATCTGATTATTTGATCTAAATGTCTAATTGAAGAGTATGCTAGAAGTTGTCGTAAAGATGTTTGATTTAAACCTCCTATTGCCGCAATAACAATTCTTAAAATGATAATGGTTCAAATAAAGGTTCTTAGTTGAATACAATGTGATAGTACCATTATTGGGGCAATTTTTTGTCATGTTATTAATGTTAAACAGTTAGTTCAGCTTGAAGCGCCTATGACTTCTCGAAATCAGAAATGAAAGGGTGCAGCTCAAGTCTTTAATAATAATCTAGATCTGATTGTTTTTGAGGGGATAAATTCTGTTTCCCATCCTCCTGGGTACTTTATTTGAATCAACAAAATTGAAAATAATAGTATTGTCAGATCTATTGCTTGGACAATAAAATATTTAATTGATGATTCACTTATCATTATATTTTTATTTCTCGTTATAAGTGGAATAAATGCAAGTAAGTTGATCTCAAGTCCCATTCAAACCCCAAAACGGAAATTTGGTTAAATGGACAGAATCGTTCCTATCATTAATGTTGATAGGAAGTGAAGTTTTGTAGAGTTGTTGGTCATTAAAAAGGAGAGGATTGATACCTCTGTAAATGGGTATGAACCCATTAGCTTGATTTGCTTACCTTTTTAAATTAAGGTGTATGATGCATGTTAGTTTTTGATACTAAAGGAGGTAGTTTACTTTTGTAATTTGTTTAATGAAGGAAATGCTTATTTACTTATTTTACCATATCAAGATAACCCTGTAATCAGGCACTTCATTCATTTAATATATAAATTAAAAGTTTTTTTTTAGAAATTAGGTTGTGTATTGATTTGCCTATTTTGAATTAATTTGTTTCGATTTAGGCATATTTAGTTTGTGTAGTATATATAAATATATACAAAATAAATAATTTAAATTAATATATTACATCTAATTATATGCAAATACCTATGAGTTTATTTTATTATTATTAAGTGATTATTTTAATACATTTACTGGGGATTATAGATACTTATCTTTCTACCTTAAAATAAATTATTATATTATAAGTATATAATAATAACATAGCTTAATATTAAATATTAATATAATTGGATGTAATAAATAAGATTAATAATATTAAGTATAATATCCTATGTTAATATTAATAATTATATTAATTAGCATAAAATAAATACATAATTATCTATAATTAGATTATTTAATTAATTAATATTTAAGTTAACTTAATATAGTTAATATTATATTAATAACATATTACATTAATTTACATACTTGTACCAAATAATTTTTTTCTATTATTGAATCTGTCTTTAATATTAGTGAAAAGAAATATTAAATAAGAAAGAATACCATACATTTATTGGTATATGTGTTCCATATCTTTCTTCATTTATATATAATAGAAAAGTTGTTGTGGTCCTGAAAGGGGGTCTGTTTCTCTTTTTTTGCTATTATTTGTAATTTTCTTCATTCTTTTTCTTTAAATATTTGTATCTTTTCTTTTTTCCTATTTTGATTAATTTTTAAATTTATTTATTTTTTGTTTGTAAAGGTTTTATTCTTGCTTCTTTATGCACTTTTTCTTTGTATTATATGTAAGTTCTGTTGAACTAAATGATCTTTTTACCGTAATTTGATTTAATTATCAAGTGATTTTTGATATAGCAATTGATTTAGTACTGGCGTAATTCGTGGCATCGGCCGTGGGTATATGATTGATAGAAGTGAATATTATTCGTTTAAACAGTTGTTTATATTATTAGGGTCAAAATATAAATTTTTAAGGTGAAATGTTAAAATTTATTTTGTCGCTCTTTTTATGAGTCTTTGAAATTTAAATAATAAACTAGGATTAGATACCCTATTATTTTAATTGTTAATTATATTTAACAGGGTACTATTAGTTAAGGTCTTTAAACCCCAAGAATTTGGCAGTTTCTCATTCCATTCAGAGGAACCTACCCCATGATTGATAATACCTATTTACTTTACTTAATTTATTTGTTTGGATATCTCCGTTATCAGAGAATCTTTTTACAGTTATAATTCTCAAGATTTATAATTATAAAATATTTCAGGTCAAGGTGCAGCTTATAGTTAAGAGGAGGTGGGTTGCAATTGATTTTTGTTTATAACGGATTTGATGGTAAAATACTGTTGATGAAGGTGGAGTTGATAGTAGTTTGATTTATTTAATTTAAGTGTTATTGGGTCTGAGGTGTTACACATCGCCTGTCGCTATCATTATTGATTATTCTATTTGGATTATTTTAAAGTAGCTTCAATGTAGATCAGGTAAGTCATAACATAGTAGATGTACTGGAAAGTGCATCTAGGAAGAGGTTCAAGTTATAACTTATTAGTAAAGTGTTTCACTTACACAGAAAATTTTTCTGTGCCAAACAGGATGTCTTGATTACTTATTTTGTTATATTAATTTGTTTTTCATTTAATTACTTAATATAAATAATTTTGTTGGTTTTGTCTTAGTATATTATATAGAATTGATTTTTGAAATTATAGTATATTGGCCGTGTAAATGTTTTATGAAATATTATTTTAAATTTTTTAAAGTAGATTTTAATTATTGTACGTTTTGTATCAGGCTTTATCAAAACTTTAGTATTTATTTTACTTGTCTCGATTTGGATTGATTTATAAATAATTTATTGTTAATGTATCATAATTATTATTAAAGTATTTATAGAAAAGAGATGTTAATCGTTTCCTAAGATATCTCGTTTCTTAAGAAATAATTTAAGTTTTTTTTAGTTAGTTGTTTTTATTTAATTTTTTCACTATAAATATTAACTTATTTATTTTTTAAGGGATAAGCTTTGAAGTTTTTAACCTATAAATTATTTTTTTTAAATATAATAGTAAGCTTTAAGCTATCTTTAAGATTACATTTTAGTTCACTATTTTATATTTTGATTTTATAACTATTTTAGGTTTTTATTAAGATTATTGATTTAATTTTTAATCATTGTAATAATGATAGAATTAGTATATTTATTTGCATAAAATTTTTAACTTGTAAATTTATTATGAGGAACTAGGCAAAATGGATTTTCGCCTGTTTATCAATAACATGTCCTCTTGAAAATATTTTGAGGTCTGGCCTGCTCACTGAGCGCATTTTTAAAGAGTCCTGGTATTTTGACCGTGTGAAGATAGCATAATCATTTGTCTCTTAATTAGTGGCTGGAATGAATGACTTTACGAGAAATCAACTGTCTCTTAATAAATTTTTGAATTTAACTTTTGGGTCATAAGGGTTAAAATCTTATTTAGGACGAGAAGGCCCTATAGAGCTTAACATTTGCCTTTTATATGGTTTTTTTGTCTTTCTATATTTAATGATGTTTTGTTGGGGTGATATGAAGAATAAATAAACTCTTCATTATTATATCATTGATCTATGTTTGTTGTTTTGATCCATAATTTATGATCATAAGATTATGTTACCTTGGAGATAACAGCGTACTTGTTTTTGAGAGCTCATATCGACGTAGCAGATTGCGACCTCGATGCTGGATTAAGAAAAATTTTGGGTGTAGGAACCCAGTGATTAGGTCTCTTCGACTTTTAATTCTTACATGATCTGAGTTTAGACAGGCATGAGCCAGGTCGGTTTCTATCCTAAGACTATTAATCTGTATTAGTACGAAAAGACCATATGGTTAAAATATTTTTAAATATAATTATTAATATTAATTAATTTACTATTTTGACAGGTTATTGTGTTCAATTTAGAATTAATTTATGTAGATTTTTCTATAGATAGCATTGATACTTTGATTTATTTATGTTTATTTTAAATTTTCTTTTATTAGTTATTTGTGTTTTAGTTAGTGTTGCTTTTTTAACTTTGTTGGACTGAAAGGCTTTAGGTTATATTCTGATTCGTAAGGGTCCAAATAAAGTAGGATTTGTAGGGATTCTACAGCCCTTTAGTGATGCTATTAAGTAAGGAGCAGCTTATTCCTATTATATCTAATTATTTGCTTTATTATTTTCTCCTGTTTTTAATTTAATGATTTCTTTGGCTGTTCGAGTAGTTTTCCCTTACTTAACTCAAATGTTTTTTTTGTTATTTGTTTTTGTTTTTTTTATGGTGTACTAGATTAGGTGTTTATACTGTTATAATTGCTGGATGATCTTCTAATTCAATTGTTCTTTATTAGGCTCCCTCCGTTCTGTTGCTCAAACAATTTCATATGAAGTTAGTTTAGCTTCGATTTTATTGTCTTTAATTATTTTAATTGGTAGTTTCACCAAGACTAATTGTAACCCTTTTGATTTTGCTGAAGGTGAGTCTGAGTTAGTTTCAGGCTTTAATATCGAATATGGTGCAGGTGGTGTTACTTTAATTTATTTAGCTGAGTGTGCTACACTTTTTTTTATAAGAATATTGTTAGCTTTAAATTTTTAGGAGGTGATTTTTATTCTTTTATATTTTTTATTAAGCTTGCTATTATATCTTTTGGTTTTATTTGGGTTCGAGGTACTTTACCACAGTTGCATTATGATAAGTTGATATACTTAGCTTGAATAAGTTCTTTACTTTTATCTTTAAATTTTTTATTTTCTTTGTTGGTTTAAAGATTTTATTTAGTGTAATTTTTTAAGAAAAGTTAATAGAAGAGTTAATCTTTTAGTTGTATGTTTTCAAAACATATGCTTTTCCCAACCTAATTAACTTATTTATTCCTTAATTAGCTTATCTCATGCATTTGTAACATGGACATTAACTAAGAAGTATGTAAAGTAGATAATCGTTAAGTTTTGTCCTGTTATGGTATAAGGTTCTTCAACTGGTCGTTTACCAATTCATGTTAATAAACATACAACAACTACTATAATTCAGAATAGGATCTGATAGATAGAATAAAATTGGATACCTCGGAGTGGTGTTTTGTTATAGAATGGTAAAATTATTAAGATTCTAATTGATAAGAATAGTGCAAGAACACCTCCTAACTTCTTTGGAATTGATTGTAGAATTGCATATGCAAATGGGAAATATCATTCTGGTTGAATGTCGTCAACGGGTGTTGCTAATGGATTGGCGGGTACAAAATTATCTGGGTCTACTAGAAGTTAGGGGTTAATTATACATAATATAATTAATAACGATGTTATTATTTCAGATGTGATAGAATCCTTGAAAGTGAAGTATGGGTGAAATGGAATTTTTTCGATATCTCCGTTTAGCCCTAATGGGTTATTATATCCTGTTTGATTGAGGAAGAATAAGTGAATTGCTGCCATAGCTGCAATAATAAATGATAATGCAAAATGAAATGTAAAGAATCGATTTAATGTTGCGTTATGAACAGCAAATCCTCCTCACACTCATTGAATTAAATCTGTTCCTAAGTATGGAATTGCTGATTATAAATTAGTAATTCCTGTTGCACCTCAGAATGATATTTGGCCTCAATGTAAAAAGTATCCTATAAATACAGTTGCTATAACTAAGAATAGAATTACTGTACCCATTATTCAGGTGTGCATATATATATATAAGATCCATAGTAAATTCCTCATCCTACATGCAAATAAATGCAAATAAAAATATAGATGCTCCATTTGCATGTAAAGTTCGAATAATTCAACTGTTATTTATGTCCTGGCAGATGTGTACTACACTACTGAATCCCATTTCAATATTTGATGTATAATGTATAGCTAAAAATAGTCCAGTTACGATATGAATTACCAAGCACAATCCTAGTAGGGACCCAAAATTTCATCAAAATTAAATATTTGTTGGTGCGGGTAAATCAACTAAAGAGTTGTTAATAATTTTAATTAAAGGATGTCTTAATCATAAGGGTTTATTCATTAGTAAATTATCTTATTTTACGAAACGGCCCCTGGTTAATAATAGTAATTTTAACTACTGCTAATAGTGCTAAAATAAATAAATAATAATTATTATTATTGTAATATTGAATGTTGGTCTATTATATATTTTTCTAAGGATATTATTATTTCTTGGTAATTGCTTGAATTATAGTTTCGGTATTTTTGAAGAAGTCTATAAATATTGTTATGTCTAGGATAATTAATGTTGATATAATAATGACCCACATTGTTAAGGTGATAATTATGGTAAGTAGTTCATCTGGAAAGTAGTCTTTATAAACCATTACTTCACTGTCATGTCCTACTCCATTGAAGAACGTGTGTTCATTGTCAAAGAATATGTGCAATCTAAATCCAATTAAGTTGTTCATACACATGTCATGAAAAGATTCCTGAATGTAATATTCCTGCAAAATTGACGATTCAGGATCTAGTGAGAAAGTGGCGTTTGACAGTCAGTGTTCTTAGTTCAAAGAGAAATAAGGCACCAATTGTACATACACCTGAAGTTGTGGCAAAGGTGATGGCACACACTGAAAGAAGTCCCCACAAGTCAACATAACGATTACCATAGCAATGTGGAATATCACATAGGTCATGTCAACGTGTCTTTCATGGCTTAAAAACGAAACCTTACCATGTGAGTAAAGAAGCGGACAAGGGTAAGTGCGCACATTACTGTAATTGGTTGCTGGAAATGTCGCGAACGGGCATCTTGATCCGTTCCTCCTTTCTTTGAAAGATGAAGCTTGCTTTCATCTGTCGGGTTAAGTTTATTCACAAAACAAAAATGTGGGCTACAGAGAATACCCATAGCATACTGCAAAAGCTGTTACACAATTTAAAAATTGGTGCATGATGAAACTGTCAACACACATGTTTACCTGCAACTCTACGATGAATTTTCTGCTCCGTTAACTCCGAACGAAAAATGTTGTGCATGTTTCCAGCAAGATGGGGCAACTTCTCATACATTGGATATGTCCTTAGCTCATATACATACTGATTTTACATAAGAAAGGATCATTAGTAAGGGCTTGTGGCGACCCTGCTCTCCCGACTTGTCACCATGAGGCTTTTACCTCTGGGGTTTTCTAAAGGCTAAAGTCTACCACAACAATCCCAGAACACTTGACACATTAAAAAATGACATATGTGAAGAAATTTCGAACATTTTTCAAAGAGTACTGAAAAGTGTTTTCCTTAACATGCTTCGATGTGCACAACTTTGCTTGGATGTTGGCGGAGAACATTTTCAACACAGACTTTAAATTCCTGTTGAAAATATGCTTATTAAACTAATAAATGTAAATCTGTTACTTAAACTTTAAATTTCATAGTTAATCATGAAACTGTGCAATAACCATTTCTTGCATTACCATTTCTACTCTTCAGCTTTTTCAAACAAATGTTTTACATCTACATAGTGTAGGACATCTCGAAAGTGGTCTTCTTCAAAAGATTTATTAATTATTTCTATTAATTTTATTTATATTTATTGATTTTAATTTATTTATTTTGTTACTTTGCTTTAGACGCAAACTACTAATGTTCTGTGATGATTTGGAATTTTTGGATTGTGTATTCTTTCATTAACAAGTTCAGATATATGAAAGCAATAAAATTATTTAGGTTTTACAGTAATGGACTCCAGAAAACTAGAGGTAATGTCAGGAATTTCGATGATGAATAAGTAGATTATTTGTGTTCTTTCTTGATAAGAACAAACTGGAACGATGTTTACACTTCAAACAACACAAATGACAAGTTTGGTAAATTTTAGGGCCACATACAAACATTTTTTTAAAGTAGCCTTTTCTAAACAAACATCAGTAATATATTCTGTGGGCAGTCGAATTAATTGAATCACAACAGGAATAGAAATATCATGCTAGAATAAAAGGAAATTACATGAAACTTCAAAGCAAGCCACAAATTTTGTTTTTTACTAGTTTAAACAATACAAACTAATACTTAGACAAGTTATATAAAAAGCAAAGGAGGTGGAAAATTACAAGTAAATAGAAAATTCCAGGGCCAGAACCAAGTTCAAAACAACCTGGAATATCATCACAAGAGAAACAGATACTCCATAATTAGACAACAACAACATAAAACTTCATGAGAATATACTAAAATAACTGAACCTACAGTAGTGGCTAGTAAATTCAACAAGTACTTTTCACACATAGCACAATACATGATTACCAAATATCACAACTCACAACCAACAGCAATGCACTACATTCAATTTCAATAATTTATATGAGAACACTATTGATATCTCCTACAACACCTGAGACATTATCTATAGTAATAAATAGACTACCCAATAAATATTCAGCTGAATCTGATGACTTACCAGATATTATCTTGAAATCAAGTGTAGTATTTATCATAGAACAATTAACAGATATTTTCAACTCATCAGTCATGAATGGTAGATTCCAAAAAAATCTGAAAATGCCAAAAGTAACACTACTGTACGAGAATGGAGACAAAACTCAAGCTGCACACTATGGACCTGTATCGATATTGTGAGACTTTGGTAAAGTGCTTGAAAAACTGTTTCTTAGGAGACTAATAGCCTTCCTAAATAAAGAAATGATAATAAGTGAATGACAAGGAGAATTCAGAACTGGTACTTCAACACAGGCAGCTATTTTTGCATTTCTGGCTGAAATTATAACTGCAGTACGTAATAAGCAACGTGCTACTGGCATATTTCTTGACCTTAGTAATGCTTTCCATGTAACTGGTTACCGCATTCTGTTTCAGAAGCTAAGTAATTACTATCAAACAGGTGAACTCTCTCTTACCTGCATGAGCGTCACCAGATTACTCAAATAAATTAGAAAGATACATAATTTCTCATTTTTACGGTTATGAGCAAGGAATCACATACAGAGTCCCTCAAGGGTCAGTCCTTGGGCCCATTCTTTTTATATTTATGTTAATGGTCTAACAAAAAAAATTAACTACAGGGACAACAGTACTTTAAGCAGATGACTTGGATACTGGACATAAATCACAAGATGAATACAGCCTACAAAAAACAGATGCAGGTGTAATATAAAATTCAACAGAATGATTCAGAACATAGAAGTTAATAATAAATTCTCAAAAAAAAGTGACAGTTAGTGTCTACACTTCACAGACACTTCACCCTGGAAAACCGATTTTTAACATTGATAGAAAAAACTGTCTCATCTATGTGACAAAATTATTAGGTATATAACCTGAAATGGGAGGCACCTGAATAACGTAAATAAGAACATAAATAGAATTACATCTGCTGTAGGAATCGTCTCACAAAATACAAACCATGCACCAGTGGTCACAATGAACCATGGTAGTATCCATTCACTACTGATGTAGGGAATTATGTTTTGGGAGAACACCATAAGTACTAGAAAAAATTTAGACTACAAAGAAAGATTGTTAGAATAAAAAACGTGATAAATACAGATAGACTTTTAGACCAACATTTTAAAGTTTCAGTGTAATGCCCCTTCCTTGTTTATAAGCCTATTCACATTGGTCATCGTGTCACGTCACGTCATGCCACTGACAAGGTTTCTCAAGAAGAAAGTTTTGATGTCTAACGTCATCATCTGCTGTTGTCAGGCAAACCACAAGCACATTTTCTCCCATTCACATCCATAAACATGTCTCTATATTTCATTTCATTGTGACTGATATCAGTTGTATTTCTAAGTCTTTATTTTTTTTATATTTGCAATAAACTGATTCATTTCGTTATTTTTTTAAAAAATTTATAATTTTGTACTAAATGATAAAAGGTGAATTAAAGCACTGAGACAGTAGTCTGAAGCGTAAGACATGAGCGTGTTAAATTACTTGCCCTGTACTACATTTATGAAGTGGATTTTTATGCATAACAGCGATATTTAATATTTCACAATGAAATGAATAGCAGTATGACTGCAACTTGACATGAAAAGAGTACTGTGCCTGGAATCAGACTGAGTAGTAAGTACAATTTACTTGTATGCTGACAGGCATTTGTAAAGTCTCATAAAGAAATGGACTGAATAGTTCAGACATGGTAGCAGTGGCGAAATGCCTTTTTGTGAAATATGCATCACGTAATGTATTAGAGTTGTTGGTTTAAATTGATGTGTTTGTGTCAGCATTAGTTATTTCAATTAGTGCTCTGAATTGTGTGTGAAACCGTTTTCCAAGCATCAGTGGTCAATATTTATATGGTTTCAGTAGCTAACACTAGTACAAATAAGGCACCTGAACTATGGAAAGCCAAATACAAGATGTAAAGGACACCTATAAACCTTGAAGAGAAAGGTATTGAGCGTGAAATGACTATTGCACAAAAATTTACATTGGACTGGAAACTAAACTTAAACAAATCAGTTTTTCACAGGATGTGATGAAAGCACATAACACAGTGTTCCTTTCAGTATTTTTGGGTGCAATAAGATGTAACAAATGAAAAACTGGTGCTTCAACTTTCCAAAATACTTATTAAATGCAGATTCCTCTGTATCACATAACGACATTTACCGGACCCAAATTCTTTTTTTGCATTGTTTAGCTCTTCTATCTTGCTTCTCTAGACTCCATGTATATAAGTACTACATAGTGTATCTGTGTTTTGCATGTTAAAAATGTCAAAAATTGTCTTGCAAAGATCGCAATTCCTGTGGAAAAACTGTCGAAGGCAGCCATGCTAGTTGAGACAACATGACTTGAATTTAATTGTTGTGCTGTGATGTGATGGACAATGTGAATACACTCTGATGTGATAGTACCACAAGGTTACAAACCATGACGGCAGTGTGAATTGGCTTTATTATTCACGAAGTACTGATCTTCATAAAAGAAAGCACATTAATATGAGAAAATACCTTCAAGCATAACTGTGGACTGTATTCTAACGATGCTAGGCAGAAGCATTACCCACATCTCAATAAAATAAGTACAAACATTTATACGAGGGGAGTGTATCATACTGGCATTATGTTGTATAGCTATATGCCATCCTATCTGAAACAGATATAGAATTTATGTAAGTTTAAAGTGAAACTGAAAGAATATGTGTTGGATAACTGATTCTATGCTGTTTCTGACTTTTTGGAATACCAAGAAAATATAATGTAATTGATCACATATCATTAACATTAGTATTCTTTCAATCATCTTATTGTTTTTATAATTATGCTACCAATATTCAACATCTATTGAATGATTTTTCAAAATAAAAGTTGTATCAAACCTCACGTACCCTGTGTTGTTTGTACAAAGTATATACTAAATCACAATTTACAGGATAAATAAAGAAATACAAATACAAATCCTGAGATAACCCCTGCACTATTCATAAATAACCACACAAGTTGATGAAGCAAATTTTATAAAATAACATTTCAAAGTGAAAATGTCAGCTCTAATTGTTTATGATGGTATTAGGTGCACTTGAAAAAATGATGCATAAGGTACACAGGTTCTAGTTACCTGTTATATACACTCCTGGAAATTGAAATAAGAACACCGTGAATTCATTGTCCCAGGAAGGGGAAACTTTATTGACACATTCCTGGGGTCAGATACATCACATGATCACACTGACAGAACCACAGGCACATAGGCACAGGCAAGAGAGCATGCACAATGTCGGCACTAGTACAGTGTATATCCACCTTTCGCAGCAATGCAGGCTGCTATTCTCCCATGTAGACGATCGTAGAGATGCTGGATGTAGTCCTGTGGAACGGCTTGCCATGCCATTTCCACCTGGCGCCTCAGTTGGACCAGCGTTTGTGCTGGACGTTCAGACTGCGTGAGACGACGCTTCATCCAGTCCCAAACATGCTCAATGGGGGACAGATCCGGAGATCTTGCTGGCCAGGGTAGTTGACTTACACCTTCTAGAGCACGTTGGGTGGCACGGGATACATGCGGACGTGCATTGTCCTGTTGGAACAGCAAGTTCCCTTGCCGGTCTAGGAATGGTAGAATGATGGGTTCGATGACGGTTTGGATGTACCGTGCACTATTCAGTGTCCCCTCGACGATCACCAGTGGTGTACGGCCAGTGTAGGAGATCGCTCCCCACACCATGATGCCGGGTGTTGGCCCTGTGTGCCTCGGTCGTATGCAGTCCTGATTGTGGCGCTCACCTGCACGGCGCCAAACACGCATACGACCATCATTGGCACCAAGGCAGAAGCGACTCTCATCGCTGAAGACGACACGTCTCCATTCGTCCCTCCATTCACGCCTGTCGCGACACCACTGGAGGCGGGCTGCACGATGTTGGGGCGTGAGCGGAAGACGGCCTAACGGTGTGCGGGACCGTAGCCCAGCTTCATGGAGACGGTTGCGAATGGTCCTCGCCGATACCCCAGGAGCAACAGTGTCCCTAATTTGCTGGGAAGTGGCGGTGCAGTCCCCTACGGCACTTCGTAGGATCCTACGGTCTTGGCGTGCATCCGTGCGTCGCTGCGGTCCGGTCCCAGGTCGACAGGCACGTGCACCTTCCGCTGACCACTGGCGACAACATCGATGTACTGTGGAGACCTCACGCCCCACGTGTTGAGCAATTCAGCGGTTCGTCCACCCGGCCTCCCGCATGCCCACTATACGCCCTCGCTCAAAGTCCGTCAACTGCACATGCGGTTCACGTCCACGCTGTCGCGGCATGCTACCAGTGTTAAAGACTGCGATGGAGCTCCGTATGCCACGGCAAACTGGCTGACACTGACGGCGGCGGTGCACAAATGCTGCGCAGCTAGCGCCATTCGACGGCCAACACCGCGGTTCCTGGTGTGTCCGCTGTGCCGTGCGTGTGATCATTGCTTGTACAGCCCTCTCGCAGTGTCCGGAGCAAGTATGGTGGGTCTGACACACCGGTGTCAATGTGTTCTTTTTTCCATTTCCAGGAGTGTAATTCCCAAGAACTTTGTCCATTTTTCCTTTTTTACAATGTCATTTCCTATGGATAATTTCATGTAAAATTCTATTTGTTTGCTTGTGTTAAATTCTTTCATTGCAACATTTGAAGCACTTACATTTAGATGGCTTTCATTAAAGTACTTGACTATTGCATTCGTTACACTGTTGCACAGTACCTCCAGACTCTCATAGTCTTTGTGTTTACACACTATTGATGTGTCATCTACATACAATATTTTTGTACAGTTAGGAGAACAATACTGTATATCATTAACATAAATCAAGAAAAGAAGAGGTCCCAAGACAGAATCTTGAGGCACTCCATATTTGATATCAGTAATTTTAGATTTGTAAGACCCACTGTTTGTTTTAAGCAAGACAAATTGTTTTCTATTGCTCATATACAATTTTATTAGCTCATAGCCAGTTCCTCTGATATCCAGGTTCCATAGCTTGTCAAGTAATATGGTGATGTTGACACAATCAAAAGCTTTTTCTAGATCAAGGAACACTCCAGTTACATACTCCTTGTTCTCTATGGTCGTTATTATTTTGTCTATTAATTGTGCTGCTGCTACTGATGTTGACTTGTTTTTCATAAAGCCATTCTGATTTTCAAATATTAAATTGTGTTGACTCACGAATGTCATTAGTCTAGTATAAATAACTTCTCAACTACCTTAGAAAATGCACGTAAGATTGAGATGGGGTGGTAGTTTTCAATTTTAGATTTATCACCTTTCTTGTAAATCAGGGTTACCTGTGCTATCTTTAGACTACCTGGGAAACAACCTGATGCAATTACATCATTTACTGCTGTGGCCATGGCATCAGATATGTTGTCTATGCATCTTTTCAGTGGACTGATAGACAATCCATCATAGCCTTCTGATTTTGTATTATTTAATGACATTACTATGTTTTTGACTTCCTTGTTATTGGTTGGGGCCAAGTATATGCTTTGTTTGATTGGAATGCCCCTATATCTATGCTGAAGATTCTTAAAATGGTCATTGACAGATTTTCCAACAGAAGAAAAGTACTCATTAAAAACATTTGCAATCTGACATTGACATTTCATGATATGCCCTTTATGTTTTATAGTAAAATCACTTGTTGATCTGTCCTTACAACCCCTAAAGCTATTCATTACTTTCCAAACAGCTAAACCTGTGTTGGTAGAGTTTCTTAACATTGTGGCTACAAATTTACTTTTAGTTTCTAGCAGAAGATCTTTATAGTAATCCTGATAGTTCTTAAATTCTACCTTTAGTCTATTATTATTGTTATTATTTGTCATTGCATATTGGAAAAGTCTAAGTTTCTCTCTTGCTGTTTTTACTGCATGATTTATCCAGTTATTTTTTTGTATCTTTTTGCAGTCATTTACTGTAAAGGTCATTTCTGGACATGAGACATTGAAGCAATAATAAAAATCTGATGAAAAATCATTGAAAGTAATGCTGTTTTTTTCACCCCATTGTAAGCTTTCCAGCGAAATGTTGAAATCTTTAACATTGTCGTCATTGGTGATTCTTTTTGTCACATATTGTTTCTCTTTTCTATTGACATGAAGATTTTCAGCTTCTATCAATACCTGTACTGCATGGTGGTCAGAAATGGCAAGCTTCAAAACTGATGCACTGCATGTGAAGTGGGACATGTTAGTTATAATGTTGTCAATGCAAGATTTTACACTATTGACCTCTCTAGTGGGCTTGTTTATCAGAAATGTTAAGTTAAATTGAGCTAGTATTAGCATCAGTTTTTTAGATACAGAGTCACTGGACAGCATGTCAATGTTTATGTCTCCAGTTAGTATTATGTTAACCCAGCCATTTTTATTGCAGTGTTTACTGTCAATGTCAACAAGCAGGTCATTAAGAACATCAAAGAAACTATCTAGGTTACCAGATGGAGGTCTATATAGGCCTATAATAATTAAGTTCTCTTTCCCCCACTTATAATTAATTGCTGCTAGTTCTATTACACCCTCAATGCTGAAAGCACTTACATCTATTACACTATAATTACTACCACTGGCTGCGAAGATAGCTTATACTGTATGTGAGAACATGGCAGTATCAGTAAAAGAAAATGTAATAATGTATACATCTTCCTCTACATCTATGCTCTGCAAACCACCACACTGTACATGGCAAAGGTACAGCACACTGTACCAGTTAGTAAGGTTTCTTCCCATTCCATCCACATATAGAGTAGGGGAAGAATGACTGAATGCCTCTGTCCATTCAGCGATTATTTTAATCTTGTCCTCACAATTCCTATGTGACTGATACATAAGAGATTTTAGTATATTACTAGAGGCATTATTTAATGCTGGTTCCTGAACTTTGTTAATAGACTTTCTCAAGATGGTTTATGTCTATCCTTAAGAGCCTGTCAGTTCAGTTTCTTCAGCATTACTGTAACACTCTCCATGAGTCAAACAACCCCAACACCATTCGTGCTGCCCTTGGCTGCATACGTCCAGTATCTGTTGTTCATCCTGTTTGGTAAGAGTCCCACAAACTTGAGCAGTATTCTAGAACTGGTCACATGAGTGATTCATAGGCAATCTCCTTTGTAGACTGGTTGCACTTCCACAGTATTCTACCAATAAACCAAAGTTACCCACGACTGAGCCTATGTGATCATTCCAATTCGTATCCTTACAAAGTGTTACACTCAGGTATTTGTATGAGTTGGCCAATTCCAACAGCGACTTCAAGATATTATAGTCATAAAATGGTACACTTTTTTGTTTTGTGAAGTGCACAATTTTACATTTCTGAACGTTTAAAGCAAGTTGCCAGTCTTTGCACCACTTTGAAATCTTATCGAGATTTGACTGAATATTTATGCAGGTTCTTTCAGATAGTTCTTCATCATAGATGAATGCATCATCAAAAAAAGCCTGATTTTACAATTAATATTGTCTGCAAGATCACTAGTAATAACATTAACAGCACAGATCCCAATACACTTCCCTGAGGCATGCCTGAAGTTACTTCTACATCTGACAATGACTCTCCATCTGAGATAACATGTTGTGTACTCCACACCAAAAAAATCCTCAACCCAATTACAAATTTCACTTGATATCCCATATGATAGCACTTTTGACAATAAGTGTAGGTGAAGTACTGAGTCAAATGCTTTTCGGAAATCAAGAAATACAGCTTCTACCTGGGTGCTCCTCCTTCCAACGCTTTTAGCTTGTGATGTGAGAAATGTGAGAGTTGGTTTTCATGTGATCAATGTTTCCAAAATCCATGCTGGTTGGCATTGAGAAGGTCATTCTGTTCAAGATACCTCACTGTGTTTGAGCCCAGATTATGTTCTAAGATTCTACAACAAATTGATGTCAAGGATAATGGGCAATAGTTTTGTGGATCACTTCTACTACCTTCTTGTAGACATTTGTGACCTTCGTTTTTTTACAAGAAATGGACCTGCTCTTTTTCCAAGGGATCTATGATAGATTATAATTAGAAGGGGCTAACTGAGCTGCCAATTCAGTGTAAAACCTTATAGCAATTCCATCCGAGCCTGGAGTTTTGTTCAGTTTTAACGATTTCAGCTGTTTCTCAACATCACTGATACCAATGCTGATCACACTTGTCTTTACAATGGTACAAGGATTAGACTGGGGCAACTCTCCTGAATATTCCTATGTAAAGGAACATTCAAAAATGGAGTTAAGCATTTCAGCTTTTGCCTTGCTACTGTCAGTTTCAGTTCCTGTCTCTTTCACTAGAGACTGGAAAGTAACTTTGGCGCCACTTACAACCTTCACAAACAACCAGAATTTCTTCATGTTCTGTGAAAGATCATTTGATAATATTCTGCTATGGTAGTCACTGCAGGCATTACATACTGCTCTTGACAGCCAAACACAGTTAATTCAGTATCTCTCTATCTGTAGCCGTATCCTTTGTTTTACACCTATTATGCAGTAATCTCTGTTTCTTTGGAATTTTCTTTACAGTGACTGTATACTATGGAGGGACCCCCTCCATTACATACTGTTCTACTGGGTACATATCTATCCAGTGCCTGGTCAACTAGTCTTTTAATCTTGAGCCAGAGTTCCTCTACATGCTCCTCCCATGTGCTGAACATTTCGAGTTCCTCATTTAGCTCTGACACTACTGATTTTTTATTTAGTTTACTGAACACATATATCTTTCTGCATGATTTAGTTGTCCTTTGTTCTTTGATAATCATTGTTTTCACAACTGCAACATGGTCACTGATACCAGTTTCAGTGTGGATATCATCACACAGGTCAGGTCTATTTGTTGCCATTAGATCCAATATATTTCCATCATGAGTGGGTTTCCAAACTATCTGTTCTATATAGTTTGCAGAGAAGGCATTTGGTAATGTTTCACAGGATGTCCTATCATGCCCACCACTAACAAAACTGTAATTTTTCCAATTAATTGTTGGACGATTAAAGTCTCCGCCATCAATTATAGTATGATTGGGGAACTGACATACAAGTGAATGGAGGTTTTCTCTAAAGTTTTGAGTTACATAAGAAGATGAGTTTAGTGGGCAATAAAAGGATCCAATTACCATTTTATGCCCATCCATAACAGTGAGCCTTTCCCAGATAATCTCAAATGCAGCTTCAATTTCTGTGGATTTGAGTTTCTTGTCTACTGCAACAAATACACCACTTTCATTAACCGTTTGCCTATTCTTTTGAGATACACTTCAATTTTCCCCAAAAGTCTCACTGCTGTCAATTTCAGGTTTTTGTATCTTGTATTATGTGAGCTTCAGCACCTTCCATGAGCACTTCAAACTCTAGCATTTTGTTGCAAATGCTTTGCTTGCCTAGCATTAGGATTTTAATACTGTCATCTTTGGGAGGCATTTCTTCAGCCTTACACCGATAGTTCTGGGTTCGCTACAGTTATCATCTACCTGAGTAGTGCCCTCTGATGTGTAGTGCTCACATGACCCATTTAGGGGGACCCTACAGTTTTCAATCCTACGGTGCAAGTCCAGTAAGTCACAGCCTAGCTCGTCACAGAACCTTCGATATCTCTAGTTCAGTACTCCCACTCAACTTAGAATCAAAGGGCTATGATCAGTTCTGTGATCAGTGCTGCAAATTGTGAGCTTCACTGAAACCTCCTGCACAAGTATGGTCTTCTCAACCCCCACTGCCACTCACCGGAATGACCCAAGAATGACCTCGGAACCCAGACGACAGGCATCATTTATTCCAATGTGCAGTTGCATCCTGATCCGTAAATGACTGCTGGAATAGTCTCTTCAACATGTTGAATGAGACTCCAGGTACACACAGTGAGTGCACCTGGTGTCCTTTCCTGCCCCTTGCTGACATTTCCCTAAGGGGTACCACCATTTGCCATACGTTTGAACTGCCGGCAACTAATAGAGGCCTACCCTTTTGTGTTTGCCTCCTCCTGACACAAAAAAACAGTGAATGTGAAAAAATCCAGTCTTCAGGATGTCAGTTTGAGAAAAATCAGTCAGGTCTGCATAACATGGCAGCTGATTTGGTACTGACTCTCTGACATGACATTGTTAACAGCTGCTTGTGACACTCTCATGGTGCTCCTCTAAGTTTCACACAATAATGCTACACATTCTTCTTGAGGTGTTTTTTGTATCTGAAAGTAAAGATGTTTGAAGATTCCATCTTGAACAGAAGAAATTTTACTTTTTCTTTCATCAGTACATGTTTTAGTGATGTTGCACTGTCAATGGGCTCCCTTTATTTTATGTAACAGCACATTTAGTTTTTTGTGTTGCTTTCCATTTTCTACAGTGCAGCTGATGTTTGAATAAAGTTTGTCACGAACAATTCTGTGGTTAGGGGTTGTGATATCCAGACTGTCAAAACTCTATGAACTGAATTCACAGCATGCACTGTTCACAATACAGTCAACTGTTTTCTTCAGTCTTGATAATGCTTCATTATTTCAACTATCAAATCAATAATCTACTTATAAGGATTATAACCTGAGTGTCGCAATCAGTCACAAGTATGGTATTAAAGGTTGATTTACATTTAACTATGCTTTTCTTACACGCCTGTTAGCAGTCAGTTTCATTGATGACTTCATAACTGGCCATTGCAAAAGTTATAAGCCAAACACATTACGTGGCCACAAATACAGGGTGACAATTATTGAACTATATGAAAAAACCTATGATGAGCACATACTTTATTGACCATATAAACACCACTACAGATATTCAAATTTAGGTTATGACATGTTTGATATGCATGCCATCATTAGTAATGATGTGGAGCAGACGAATAGTGAAAGTCTGCACAACCTGCCGAAGTGTCGTAATATTGATGCTGTCGATGACCTCCCGAATGGCTGTTTCCAGATCAGCAGTGGTGTCGGTGTTATTTCTGTACACCTCGTCTTTAATACACCTCCACAAAAAGGAGTTGCACGTGTTCAGATCTGGAGAATGTGTCAGCCAATCGATGCTCGTGCCAGTGGCCTCTGAGTACCTCAGAGTCAGAATGCAACCCCAAAGAGCTCCACAGGTCATCAGACACACTCCTGCATCAATGGAGTCGAGCTCCATCTTGCACGAACCACATCTTGTCAAAAAATCAGTGTCACTTTAGATAATGGTGATGAAATTACATTCCAAAACCTTCGTGTACCGTTCAGTAATCACCGTGCTATCGAGGAATATTGCACCGATTATTCTGTGACTGAACATTGCACACCACAGATACTTCTCGATTGCGAAATGCGGATTCTCAGTCCCCCAAATGCTGTCGATGCTGCTGTCAGTTTTGCTTACTGACGAACCCGTCCGAATGAAAGTGGGCTTTGTCGCTAAACCGAACAGTATTCACATCGAACTCCAGTTCGTCAATTCTGTGGACAATAGTGATGTCAAAACACGACAAGTGTTCCGTGATCCTGGGGCTTAATGGCTGATGGATTTGAATCTTTTTTTGGGAAGGAATGCAGGTCTTCATCAACAATTTGTCGCTGTGTCTCCCAGTTGATTCCCACCTGTTGTGTATCTCATATATTCAATTTCCTGGGGCTTGTCTGAAACACAGCACATGTCTTCTCATCGAGGTGTTTTCACCCTTTACGGACGATCGACATTGTCGACACTGTCATCGTGAACACTACCCATTCTCTCAAAATTCCGAATCAAATTCTAGATTGTTAGCACACTCGGACCAGTTGCCTTCAGCTTGAACTCGGTCACAAACTTGCTTTGAACTACAGTTGGGTTGTCGTTGCTTGCATAGTAGGCCTTCATAAGTGCTATAAGCTTAAGCATGCTGTACAGTGACATTTTCACGTGCAAATGGCTGACAACAAGGCACATGTGAATGCACATACTAATTGCCATCATGTCTTGTGGCCGACTGTGCATATTGAACAACCTAACACAGACCATTCAGAATTTATGACGATTTTATTTAATAAAGTACACTGGACATAATAGACACATGGCTGTAGTGTGTATTAGCTGCTGCTGTCAAATTGAAGAAGCTTTCTCCTCTGCATTACCCAACACTTTCTTTGTTCTTTATGGTGAAGATAAAATCACAGAATAGCCAGAATGTTAGATTTTTTGACTCAAGACATTCAGAATATACTTCTGGAAGTGTAAGTGATGTGACACCTCTTCTTTACCTCTCGGTTGAACTACGTAGTAGTTATAGTATATATCTTATGCCCCACACTACCACCAACCACAATGCCACAACTACCACTGCCCTACTTCGTGTCAGTCTTACTTCTCGGCACATTAATATGACTTCCAGGCAACCAAAATTAAGAACTGACTTCCACTATTTTAAAAAATGCTAATAACTAGACATCTGGTACACCAAAGGATAGAATTCTCTCAATTTTCTCACTCATAACTAAAATAATCTTTGCAATAACTACCATCGGCATGAAGAACAGCATGTACTGCTTTTCATGCATACTGTTAGAAATTTTCTATGTTTTTTAAGCTACTTAAGTTGGGAGCAGAAGCTTCAAAGTTTTCACCTTATGTGTTGAATAGTTATTACACAGTTTTTTCTATTCCAGGAGCAAACATTGAAAAAATATTGTTCCTTAAAAAGCCAACGAATTTTTTGCTTATGAATAAGAAAAGATGACCATATGCTTCCCAGATTATGCTTAAAATGGTGCACACTTGTCCATTCAATTTTTTGTTCCTTTCTAATTTTTTTATCTCTTGCAGGGGCACTACCTTAAAATGATGTGACTTCTGTTTGAATTGTTGAAAACCTGATTCCTTTCAGAAGCCTCTCTCTGTCAGAAAACAGGAAGAAAAGTAATGCGTAAGAACAACAACTTCTTCAAGAATGTTTGCCCATTCTGGCTCGGATAACAGCAGCTGGTGAGGTTTGTTTTACAGAATTATGATGAGGACTGCAACAAGGGACCAGGGACTTGATGCTCTCTCTGTAGGGTCTGCTACACAGAGCGGCTGGACCCCAAGATTCGAGGTGCAGATTTTCTTCGTACCTTCAATAGTAATTCATGCTGCAACCGGGTCCACACATGATAATATTTATTTTGCTCATCCAAAATCTCCAACTACTAGTTGGGATATTGGATGAAAATGATGCTTTATTTAAAATTTCGGGGCCACAGTTGGTATATAAAACTAATCTCTGACATCTCATCTCTTACTGTTAGACTGTGGGAGACATCTTTGGGGGAGAAACGTCAACCTCCAAAGATGTCTCGTCTCCTGCAGTTGGAGACAAATATTTTGGCCATGACCTCCCAACCCAGACATTTTTAGTAAAGTAAACACCAGGTGTGAAAGCCAATATTCTGTGAAAGATTACTTCTGGCTCCTCATGTAAGTTTGTGGGGTGAGTGGTGAGGGGTGAGGAGGGGGGGGGGGGGGGGGGGGGGTGCGGAGTCAGAGAGAGAGAGAGAGAGAGAGAGAGAGAGACTAACCTTTCTTGCAACACTGAATCTAAATCTGCATGTGTTTGCTGACAAGTTTAAGTTTCTTGACAATGACTAGATACATATATACTTCTGAAAGATATTGGGTGTCCTATAGTCATTCTTCATATCTACAATTACTTTCTCAAAAAGGTAGTTTCCCTTCAGTGTCAGGGCCTGCATCATCACAAAACTCTTTTAAACCTTTGTATATTGGAAACTGCTCCCATATAACTTCATCATCAGCTATTGTTTCCAGCACATTTTGCTCTTCATTTGAAGGATCGCTTTCACTTACAGCTTCATCACTGAATGTAAGTTGGTTTAGAACTTCAAAATTTTGCATTTCATTGTCAAAATTCTCACTTTCACAATTTGGTATTCAAGACCCAGTATTGGCCTTTTAATATGTCTGCTTGTGTATGTATATGTGTGGATGGATATGTGTGTGTGTGCAAGTGTATACCCGTCCTTTTTTTCCCCCCTAAGGTAAGTCTTTCCGCTCCCGGGACTGGAATGACTCCTTACCCTCTCCCTTAAAACCCACATCCTTTCGTCTTTCCCTCTCCTTCCCTCTTTCCTGATGAAGCAGCCGTTGGTTGCGAAAGCTAGAATTTCGTGTGTATGTTTGTGTTTGTTTGTGTGTCTATCGACCTGCCAGCACTTTGGTTTGGTAAGTCTCATCATCTTTGTTTTTAGATATATAGACCCAGTATTTCTATTTATTTATTTCTTACACCATGGATCCAACTGTGAGAATTTCACAAGGATGTAGTGTGTGTCAATTTTTACTTATACATTATGTTTACAAGTAAAGATTAGAAAGTTATTTAACTACTACAATGATCCATAACACAATATGATGAAATGAGAAACATTAGGCCTACAGATTACAAAGTATAAAACATAGTAAATTAAATATGAAAAGGTCATATAACCCAGATAACTGAATATAAGCAGTTAACACTAAAAGAGTTACATATGTGACACAGAATGTACAGGTTAATGTTCTATTTATACGATAATACATCTTATTTTATTTTAAGGCAGTTTCTCATTGTGTTTCATAAGCTCTTCGAAACTGTAAAATGATATGGCTAAAAGAAATTGCCTCAGAAGCTCCTTAAATGTAGATGTGTTGGATATTTCAGATTTGATTTCTGGAGGAAGAGCATTAATTATCCTTATATCAGAGTACTGTACACCCTTCTGCACAACCTTCAAATTTTTACCTTCACTGTGGAAATCGTGTTTCCTTCTTGTGTTGTGCTAATGATATTCACTGTTACATTTGTATAAATGAGTGTTTTTACTAATGAAACACATAAGTGAATATATGTATTGACAAGTAGTTGTAAGAATTCCCAGATTCCTGGAATAGGCTTCTGCAACTGCATATAGAGTCTACACCACACATAACTCTTACAACACACTCCTGAGCAACGAATATTTTCTTTGCAAGTGGTTGATTTCCCCAGAAAATAATTCCATATGCCGTACAAGAATGGAAGTAACAATAGTATGCTACTTTTTTAATGCTTAAGTTTGCACTATCAGAGATGATTTACATTGCAAAAATTGAAGAGCTGAGTCTCTTGTAAAGACCTAAAATGTGGGGAGACCAGTTTACTCTACAGTCAATCTTCATGCCTAGAACCTTTGTTACTTCCACTCTTTCTATGACCTGTGTGGCATATTTAACAGTCATTTCTTCCTCAGTTTAGGCAGTTGGTGTGAACTGAATATAATTAGTCTTACTAAGGTTTAGTGAAGCACCATTTCATTAAATCTATAAGAATAATATTAACAGACTCTTTAACATTTTCCCATTTATGACCATTAACCATTATGTTCGTGTCATCTGCAAAGATGGTAAAATTACACTGCATCATGGTAGAATAAGGTAAATCATTTATAAATAAAAGGAACAGTAAAGAACAAAGAATAGAGCCCTGTGGCACTCCACAATTTATGTCTCTCCATTCTGAGGAAATCATTCCACCACACAAATTATCTGACTTATCTAAGACTACTTTCTGTTTCCTATGTGTCAGGTATGACTGAAGCCAATTATTTACTACACCATTTATTCCTTGATGATCTGGCTTCAGTAATAGTATTTGGCAGTTCACAGTGTCAAAGGCTTTAGATAAATCACAAAATAACCTTGTTGTCACCATTTTCTCATTTAGAGATTCCAAAACCTTGTTCAGTTGACATACCTTTCTGAAAATCAAACTGATGTTTGCTAAGAATATTGACTTTATGTAGGTGTTCTAAAATTCTAGAATACATAAGTTTTTCTAGTACCTTTGAAAACACAGCCAGGAGAGATATTGGTCTGAAATTTGTAACATCAGTTTTTCCCCTTTATTAAAGAGAGGCTTCACAATAGCATACTTTAGACTATCAGGAAAATTTCCTTGTTGCAAAGAGGCATTGGAAATATGACACAGTATACTGCTTACAGAAGTACAATGCTGTTTTTTTAACAATTTTATAGAAATATTGTCTACGTCACAGGAGTTCTTGGTTTTCATGGAGTCAATTGTTCTTTCAATTTCTGATACTGTAATAGGTCTAATATGCATTTGAATGATTTTGTTAGGGATTGCATTTTGCAAAATGGTCAAGGCAACATTCACAGAACCCTTGCAGCATATTTGCTCAGACACTGACAGGAAATGTTTATTGAATATTTCATCTATGATCTCAGGATTTTGCACAAGATTCCCTTTGTGTTTGATTTTGAAGTTTTCTACAGGTCTTTTTCTATTGTTCCCTGTCTCCTTGCTAAGTATTTGACAGACAGTATTCATTTTATTATTGGAGTTATCAATTTCTTTTACATAATACAGTGCTTTTGATGTCTGAATAACTTTCTTTAGGATTTTAGAATACATTTTATAATGGCTGATTAATTCTCTGTCACTGGACCCTCTGGTTGCAATATAAAGTTCCCTCCTACATTTACATGACACTAATAGTATTTGTGATCCATGGCTTCTTTAAGGGGGAGGAAATATTGTTCCTGACAAACTTTTTGGGGAAAGCTTCTTCAAAGCAGGATAGGAATTCATTTACGAATATGTTAAACTTTGTATCAACGTCATCTACTCTGTGTACTGAATTCCAGTCTTCATGCTGCAGCGTATGGTTAAAAGTTTCCAAGGACTCTTTGTTCATAAGTCTGATTGCCTTCCAGGAAGTTTTCTTGAGAGGTCTGCAGTCATGTAGAGCGAGGAGGTGTCCATGATGGTCTGATATGCCATTTAAGATCAGTGTGACAGTTCTGGTGTACACTTACATCTAAAAATATATTGTCTACCAGAGATTGACAGTCAGGTGTGATCCTAGTAGGAACGTCAACTACCGATATAATATTGTAGGAACTCAGTAAATTCTGGAGCTCTACTTTGTTGTTGCATTCAGTTGCGAAGTTGACATTAGAGTCCTCAAGGAAGACAAGGTCATTATTTTTTGAAAATAGGGTTGATAGTAACAATTCTAACTGCACCATAAAGACTGTGAAATTGGTTCCTGGTGCCCTGTAGACTGTAACCACTGTTAATTTTTAACTGTTTAATGTACTGATTGAATTTTTTTTTCTTTACTTTACATTGTAGTACTGTTTACGGCACTTGCAGAGGTATAGTTTCTCTTACACTAATACTATTACTAGTGCAATTCCACCCAAACAGAAAACCTAATTTATACCTTGAACTGGGTGGCTCCAAACATTTTCCACCTCAAGCAGCTGAAATAATTTAATAATACAATGAAGTGGATGGGCCTAAAATGTTCATCTCAAACAGTTACACTAAAATGAACTGGGTGGAACTCACACTTACTGCTAACTATCCAAGTTATACTAGTTGTATCTCACTTCTACTGCACATACTTCAAACTATTGGTGAATGCAATATTTCCTTACATATACAGATCTAAAGGTTAAGTTATTTTTAATAAAAATAGCTACTCCTACTTTTCCCATGCTATCTCTACAGTAGTACGTGGCAAGGCTATAACTGTCTAAACAAAACATTTCAATTCCTTCTGTAATATGGTGTTCTAAGAAACATAAGATCTGAACATTGTTCATAAAGTTTTTGTCATTTATGTTAACTTCTAATTGATCTAGTTTGCTTCTTATTCCCCTTATATTTTGATGAAAAATGGAGAAGTTGTTTGGGTTATTACCTATTTTGGTGGTTTCTTCTTTGTCATGCCTGTGGTTAAAAAATCCTTCAGATGGGGAGAACACACAACTTTTTTGTATTCTGAATTTTTTTTTGGAGACCATGGTCAAATGCTCTGTTCCTAAAAGAAACATAATCTCTCACTAACTAATGTGTCACAGCAGTTCTGTAGTAAAAGCAAACGTAATTTTTGTATTGACATCACAAATATAAAAGAATTGGATGAAACTAAAATACAACACAGAACATTTGGTAGCTTACCAGGTCAGCACCAGTGTGAAAGATAAAGTAGCTGATATCCCACCATTCTCTGCAACTAAATGTCTTTGTTGCCTTTGCACTCACATAACGTCAAAGCAAATGGTAAGTTGTAATTCTTGACAAGAAGTTGGCACAATGAAGTGAATCAGTGGTATTACAGAACAGCCACTGAGTGGCTCTTGAGACTTTAAATAAAAGATAGTTTCACTGTGAACCCAATTATAAACTAATTGTTAAGGATTGCTGTTAAAGAATGCACCCAGCCACAAATAATTTCGCAAAGCTTTATTGTAAGGCTGTTACCATATCTGGGCTCTCATACTCACCTTCAGGTGACTGACTTTTTAATTACAGTAATGTATTTGTCAGCAACACCCCTTCTGATCTGCACTGAATAAAAATCTTTCAGTATTTATTGACACTTATTACATTGTGTGGATAGCAAGAAACATGCTTATGTGCCTGCATTGTATAAAATACAAAGTGAAAGAATTATACACACAAAGTTTGATGTAGTGGATGGTATTCTGTTTCGTTGTGGTCCTAACACTTTTTCAGGTGATGCACAAAGTGTTGGAATGTAAGCAGTACATATTTTGTAAACAAACCATTGTGTTACATGTTAAACAGACACTTTGTAATATTCATCATGTCAGTTGCAACCTCAGACATGTGATTTACATGTAATCTTGTTGATTACAATGCAAAAACTAACCACTAAGCAAAGGTATCACTCTTACTCCAACAAGCGAAGATCTCATCTATCTTATGTGAAGAAATTATAATTGAACAGGTACAAAAATCTACTTTACCAGTCAGTAGCAACACAAATAAAACTTTTGGAAATGTCCAAGCTTTTGGAGCCATTGGCTCCTTCTGGCATAAGGGTCAAAGGGGAAGGAAGGGGGTCAAGGAAAAGGACTGAAGAGGCTTAGCAAAAGGGGTAGAGTTCATAAAAGTTACACAGAACCCCAGAATGGTAGGTCACCTCTGAGCTGGGGTGCTGTATGACTTTTCCAAACTCTATCCCTTTTTCTTAACCTTTCCAGTTCTTTTCCTTCACCCCTCTCCCTTCCCTTTCAGCCCTTCTGCCTGTATGAGCCACTGTCTCTGATAAATTGCATATGTAAAACCTTTTTTTGATAGGTGTGTGTGTGTGTGTGTGTGTGTGTGTGTGTGTGTGTGTTTTCTCCTGCTGCCATTTGGTGAGCAGATTTATCTATACATTTTCATTGTTGTTGTTGTTGTGGTCTTCAGTCCTGAGACTGGTTTGATGCAGCTCTCCATGCTACTCTATCCTGTGCAAGCTTCTTCATCTCCCAGTATCTACTGCAACCTACATCCTTCTGAATCTGCTTAGTGTATTCATCTCTTGGTCTCCCTCTACGATTTTTACCCTCCACACTGCCCTCCAATGCTAAATTTGTGATCCCTTGATGCCTCAAAACATGTCCTACCAACCGATCCCTTCTTCTAGTCAAGTTGTGCCACAGACTTCTCTTCTCCCCAATCCTATTCAATACCTCCTCATTAGTTACGCGATCTACCCACCTTATCTTCAGCATTCTTCTGTAGCACCACATTTCGAAAGCTTCTATTCTCTTCTTGTCCAAACTAGTTATTGTCCATGTTTCACTTCCATACATGGCTACGCTCCATACAAATACTTTCAGAAACGACTTCCTGACACTTAAATCTATACTCGATGTTAGAAAATTTCTCTTCTTCAGAAACGCTTTCCTTGCCATTGACAGTCTACATTTTATATCCTCTCTACTTCGGCCATCATCGGTTATTTTACTCCCTAAATAGCAAAACTCCTTTACTACTTTAAGTGTCTCATTTCCTAATCTAATTCCCTCAGCATCGCCCAACTTAATTTGAACATTCCATTATCCTTGTTTTGCTTTTGTTGATGTTCATCTTATATTCTCCTTTCAAGACACTGTCCATTCCGTTCAACTGCTCTTCCAAGTCCTTTGCTGTCTCTGACAGAATTACAATGTCATCGGCGAACCTCAAAGTTTTTACTTCTTCTCCATGAATTTTAATACCTACTCCGAATTTTTCCTTGTTTCCTTTACTGCTTGCTCAATATACAGATTGAATAACATCTGGGAGAGGCTACAACCCTGTCTTACTCCTTTCCCAACCACTGCTTCCCTTTCATGCCCCTCGACCCATATAACTGCCATCTGGTTTCTGTACAAACTGTAAATAGCCTTTCGCTCCCTGTATTTTACCCCTGCCACCTTCAGAATTTGAAAGAGAGTATTCCAGTTAACATTGTCAAAAGCTTTCTCTAAGTCTACAAATGCTAGAAACGTAGGTTTGCCTTTTCTTAATCTTTCTTCTAAGATAAGTCGTAAGGTCAGTATTGCCTCACGTGTTCCAACGTTTCTACGGAATCCAAACTGATCTTCCCCAAGGTCGGCTTCTACCAGTTTTTCCATTCGTCTGTAAAGAATTCGCGTTAGTATTTTGCAGCTGTGACTTATTAAACTGATAGTTCGGTAATTTTCACATCTGTCAACACCTGCTTTCTTTGGGATTGGAATTATTATATTCTTCTTGAAGTCTGAGGGTATTTCGCCTGTCTCATACATCGTGCTCACCAGATGGTAGAGTTTTGTCATGACTGGCTCTCCCGAGGCCATCAGTAGTTCAAATGGAATGTTGTCTACTCCCGGGGCCTTGTTTTGACTCAGGTCTTTCAGTGCTCTGTCAAACTCGTCACGCAGTAACTTATCTCCCATTTCATCTTCATCTACATCCTCTTCCATTTCCATAATATTGTCCTCAAGTACATTGCCCTTGTATAAACCCTCTATATACTCCTTCCACCTTTCTGCCTTCCCTTCTTTGCTTAGAACTGGGATGCCATCTGAGCTCTTGATATTCATACAAGTGGTTCTCTTATCTCCAAAGGTCTCTTTAATTTTCCTGTAGGCAGTATCTATCTTACCCCTAGTGAGACAAGCCTCTATATCCTTACATTTGTCCTCTAGCCATCCCTGCTTAGCCATTTTGCACTTCCTGTCGATCTCATTTTTGAGACGTTTGTATTCCTTTTTCCCTGCTTCATTTACTGCATTTTTATATTTTCTCCTTTCATCAATTAAATTCAATATTTCTTCTGTTACCCAAGGATTTCTATTAGCCCTCGTCTTTTTACCTACTTGATCCTCTGCTGCCTTCACTACTTCACCCCTCAGAGCTACCCATTCTTCTTCTACTGTACTTCTTTCCCCCATTCCTATCAATTGTTCCCTTATGCTCTCCCTGAAACTCTCTACAACCTCTGGTTCTTTCAGTTTATCCAGGTCCCATCTCCTTAAATTCCCACCTTTTTGCAGTTTCTTCAGTTTCAATCTGCAGTTCATAACCAATAGATTGTGATCAGAATCCACATCTGCCCCAGGAAATGTCTTACAATTTAAAACCTGGTTCCTAAATCTCTGTCTTACCATTATATAATCTATCTGATACATTTTAGTATCTCCATGATTCTTCCAGGTATACAACCTTCTTTTATGATTCTTGAACCAAGTGTTGGCTATGATTAAGTTATGCTCTGTGCAAAATTCTACAAGGCGGCTTCCTCTTTCATTCCTTCCCCCCAATCCATATTCACCTACTATGTTTCCTTCTCTCCCTTTTCCTACTGATGAATTCCAGTCACCCATGACTATTAAATGTTCGTCTCCCTTCACTACCTGAATAATTTCTTTTATCTCGTCATACATTTCATCTATTTCTTCATCATCTGCAGAGGTAGTTGGCATATAAACTTGTACTACTGTAGTAGGCATGGGCTTTGTGTCTATCTTGGCCACAATAATGCGTTCACTATGCTGTTTGTAGTAGCTAACCCGCACTCCTATTTTTTTAGTCATTATTAAACCTACTCCTGCATTACCCCTATTTGATTTTGTATTTATAACCCTGTAATCACCTGACCAAATGTCTTGTTCCTCCTGCCACCGAACTTCACTAATTCCCACAATATCTAACTTTAACCTATCCATTTCCCTTTTTAAATTTTCTAACCTACCCGCTCCGATCCGTAGAACGCCAGTTTTCTTTCTCCTGATAACGACGTCCTCCTGAGTAGTCCCCGCCCGGAGATCGGAATGGGGGACTATTTTACCTCCGGAATATTTTACCCAAGAGGACGCCATCATCATTTAATCATACAGTAGAGCTGCATGTCCTCGGGAAAAATTACGGCTGTAGTTTCCCCTTGCTTTCAGCGTTCGCAGTACCAGCGCAGCAAGGCCGTTTTGGTTAATGTTACAAGGCCAGATCAGTCAATCATCCAGACTGTTGCCCCTGCAACTACTGAAAAGGCTGCTGCCCCTCTTCAGGAACCACATGTTTGTCTGGCCTCTCAACAGATACCCCTCCGTTGTGGTTGCACCTACGGTACGGCCATCTGTATAGCTGAGGCACGCAAGCATCCCCACCAACGGCAAGGTCCATGGTTCATGGGGGGCCATTTTCATTATATTGTCAAAAAATGATTTACTTTTGTTGTTATAAAAAGAAGCTGGAATTTAATATGTTATTATGTAAGTCCTCAAACTATGTGGCACACTGTTATCCAAACAGTAGTTGAAGATGAATGTCTTGCAGGAAATTACGTGTAAGTTTAATTAGACTGCTCAACTATTATAACTTGTGGTCATCAGAATTTCCACTGTACAATATACTGGTAAGTTGCAGATGTTCTGTGTTTGTCTTCCTGTCATCAACAAATTCTTTCAAACTTTATAATTTAAAGAAATTGTGCACTGTTCATTTCATGTGCTTATCAGCTATAGAAAATTGATGATTTATCATGTACTCTAAATAACTTATTATGTTTCATGTTATAAATATAGTAGCCATCATTATATAAATCTATTGTTAGTTGTAAAAATTGTTTAAAATTATCACAACTTGTTGATATAAATTTTTATGGTAATAGTCTTCTGGTAAAGTAAGTGGTTTATTCTTGTTTTATGATAAAATGTTTATTTATTTTGTTATATAAATGGTTCCACATCTACATGATTATCCTGCTATTCACAATTAAATGCCTGGCAGATGGTTCAATGAACCACCTTCATGCTGTCTCTCTACAGTTCCACTCTCGAATCGTGCGCGGGAAAAACAACCACTTAAATTTTTCTGTGCTAGCCCTGATTTCTCTTATTTTATCATGATGATCATTTCTCCCTATGTAGGTGGGTGTCAATGGAATATTTTTGCGATCAGAGGAGAAAACTGATTTTGTTTTAATGATTGCCACTCCAATTCATGTACCATGTCTGTGGCACTATCTCTCCTATTTCGTGATAATACAACATGAGCTGTCCTTCTTTGAACTTTTTTGATGTCACCTGTCAGTCCCATCTGATGCAGATCCCACACTGCACAGCAATACTCGAGAACAGAGCGGACAAGTGTGGTGTAAGCAGTCTCTTTAGTAGATCCGTTGCACCTTCTAAGTCTTCTGTCAATAAATCACAGTCTTTAGTTTGCTCTACCCACAACATTATATATGTGATACTTCAAATTTAGGTTAATTGTAATTGTAATCCCTAAGTGTTTAGTTGAATTTACAGCCTTCAGATTTGTGTGACTTTTCGCATAATCGAAATTTAGCAGATTTCTTTTAGTTTATTGTTAGTCATAAAATTAAGTCTCAGTCAATAGAACTCCCAGGAAATAGTTGTTCAGCTCAGTGTTTAAAGTACTTTTTGTATTGTATACCAGAAAACTTTTCTAAAATTGCAAATTTATAACAGAAAAATTAATGGTTAGAACACTCTTGCCTTTCTTGCTGTGTACTGATTTATGCAGCTATACACTACTCACCCAAAACATTATAATCGCTGTCTGTTGTGGTGTCTGGTGGCATTGCGGGCATGCAACATGGTAACAAAAGTATGCAAGCAGAGCAGACACAGATGGTTGATCACCCCAGTGAAGATATGGGGAATTGGATTGAGATAATCACCTTTGACAAAGGTAACAAATATCACAAAAACGGCAAAGGCGGTTGAATGTTGGTTGGTTGGTTGGTTGGTTCGGCAAGCAAAGGGGCTAAACAGCTGGGTTATCAGTCACTTTATCACATGTTCAAGTGCTGGTGTTGTGAGCATCTATGAAAAGAGGTAGAAGGACAGGGAAACTACCAATAAACACTAAATGATTGGACGTCCACAACTCTTCGCAGATCATGGGGCTTGGAGGCTTGTGAGCTCTACAAAGTAGGATAGATGGTAATCCGTGGCAACTTTGCTAAAAGAATACAATGCTGGTGCACTCACAAGTGTATTGGAGCACGCTGTTTGTCATACGTTGTTGAACATGGAGCTCCGCAGCACACGACCACTGCCTGTTCACATGTTGGCCCAACGACATCATCAATTAATATGGCAGTGGGCACGGGACCATCAGTATTCAACTGTTGATCAATGGAATAATTGTCGGCTCTTCAGCTGGATCACATTTTTTATACATTAGGTCAATAGCCGTCTCCAACAATGCCATCATCGAGGTGAACAGGGTTCGAAACGTGCAGGCTGGTGGGAGCATTATGCTATGAGAGACAGTCTCCTGTGCTTGTGTGAAACCTATGGTTTTAATTGAAGACACACTGACGGCTGCAAACCACTTGCATCCCTTCATGCTTGATGTCTTCTCCAATGGTTATGTCATCTTTCAGCAGTATAATTGTCTGTGCCTTCAAGCCAGAACCGTGCCACAGCAGTTTGAACAGCATTATAGTGAACTCATGGTGATGTTTTGGCTACAAAATTTGCCTGATATGAATGCTGTGGAACTCATCCGGGCCGCTATAGGGTTCCATCACCGAGTACACAAATCAGCGGCCCATTATTTACCCGAATTACATTACCTATGCGTAGACATCTAATGCCACGTACCTCCACATACCTGCCAACAAGCTGTCGGATCCCTGATACACAGAATGAGTGATGTATTTTGTTCCAAAACTGGACAAAAGGTCTTTTTAAGATTAATGGTGCCTTTGTGGTACTTGATGCCGTAACTGTTATCTTTAAGTGCAGTCTCATTTCATTACGTTATTTGTATATGTATAAAATGAGACTAATCAATACCATGCAATACAATATATTTTTGTGTAAAAAATGTTAATGATAGTATCAATGTATTTAGAAATTTTATTAAAATTATGGAAAAATGGCATTATTTGTCAGTGTAAATGTGTAATGCTTATTTGTTGCATAACCCTTAATGATGTCATGTTCATTTTCACCTCGGTCAGTAGTCCTTGGATATTTTTGTGATTATCATCTCATGGTCTGTTGATCAATGGCAGAGTTTGTTGCAACGTCGCTCATGACTTTCGCGCTCGTTATTAACCTATGAGTAGTTGCTTATCATATTTCTGGAGTTGTGGAATTAGATGTTTTTTTTTTTCCATTTGAACCAAACTTATTTATTTATTTTTCACAGAGTCATAAAGGTGACATTTGGACAAAGCAGTTGCAGATATTTAATGTTAAAAGTAGTAATTACAACAATTAGTAATATGTATTGAAATTCAGTACAGTCTTTACATACATTTGTATTGCAAGGGATATTAGATTACCATGTAGCATATGTCCCAATTTTTATGATATACTTGAAATATGATATGTCTAACTTGTATACAAGTTGTTGTAATATATTTATGTGTTCTTACTACTTCTAACTTTAAAATTCATTAAGTGAATACTGACTTTTTTCAGCAAAAAAATTAGCTTTGAACTGAACAGCCTATGGTTACTGGTTCTCATAACATGGTTCTGCAGATTTCTCATGGAAGTTGGAGATAGTGTCTGTATAAACAGTTTCTTCATGAACTGTGATGTTTACATAGTATTCCTGTCTCTTAACCAAAATGTGTATTGTTTCCATTTAAGATGATTTTTGGAACTATAATACTATTGTTGGATGTTGTTAATACTTTGCAGTTAATTTTCTTGCAGTTCCCCCTGCCTACATAAAGACAGTTGTTTGTGGAGTGGAGCCAGTGGAATGGGCGAGGAAACTGAAAACTGTTACATTTATCTATCTGATCAGCAAGTGTAGTTGTATCAGCTAATTTGACCAGTGATCTGCACTATCCATATTCCACCTAGAGTAGAGATAGCTTATTCGTGAACTAACGGGTCCCAAGAAATGGTTCATCAAGATGAACAGAACAAGCGATGAATGAATTCTAAGGAACGGTCTTTCATAGTTCATTTTGGTCACAGTTTTCTACTTATAGTTCCTGGGAACGAGAAACAATCAGTCCCATTCCAGCCTCGGTCCCATTCCCGTCGGTCTCTTTCTCCCTCAGCCGGACTTGTCCTTCTTCACATGGTTATTATTATCAGTAGCAGTATATTAAGCTACAAATTATCATTTTAAACCTGTGTGGTCTCCCTGGTGTGCCTACTTGACCACCAGTCCCCATTACGCTGTTCACTCTAACAACAAAGTACAATACAGGGTTGAAGACATGGAGAAAGATAGGTATCATCACAATTTGAATTTAGAGTAATATAACTTTCTTACCTTTATTGGTCGTTGTTGCATGCTCGTCGTCCAGTGATGAATCTCGCCATACACTTTTTGTTAAATCAATTTGAGGTCCAGGGTGTGTCTTTTGCTGCGTAAGAACTGACACATAGTTAAACTTCCAACTTTTATTTTATAAATGCTGATCATGACAATATTCAATAATTTTCATTGTAAGAGCTTTTCCAATACATTTTTTGTTCCCTCTATCCTTGACCTTCTCAAAGCACGCGTATTACAAGACGTCTCAACGCCAACCGCCCATTGTCTCTACACCCGCCAATAACTGGCTCCTGTTCACAGAGTTTACAAACTGTGCAGTACTGACAACCTCGGTTGTACATCGCACATATACATATATGAAAAACATAGTATGAAAAATGAAAAGTGTTTATAATATAATTCTGTGGTAATATACCTCATTATTGTCATCATATTAACAGTTTTGTAACAAAATAATAATATTTCACTTTATGTTTACGTAGTTAAAGTTCACTTGCTCCTTCAAGTTGATTGATGGCACCGCACACCTTGCCAGCTGGTGGTATCGGTAGTTTCAGTAGTCCGTTACATTACAATGCCCATTCTAGATCTGTTTCAAACCTTTTTTGAACTCTGAACTTCTGGTTCTTTTTGTATTCTATTCAGCAGTTAAAAGGTATTTTATAATTATGTAAATTACATAAAATTACATGGTATGTAATATATACATCTTGTCAGGTAACAAAATAGTATATCAGCTTACTTCACTATTTCAATAAACAGCAGAAGAAATACTTGTCAAAAGGCAAGATTTTTTTTATTCCACATGCAAAGGAAGTCAGCACAGCACACACGAGTGGCCATTTTTTGTTTTTTTTTTTTTATCCAAGGTAAAAGATCATGTTCACTGTTATGGAAGGCAGACTGACTTAACAACCGAATGATGTCCGTGTTCCATAATAGAATGCATGGTGTCACATATTGTAAAGAGAATGTGATAACTTCTCCAATATTATTTCAGTGGCGCACAAAAAAACGGCCCTGAGTACTAGGCTGCCCATTGTTGCCTACCAGTCGTTATCTATTGTTTTGAAGTTGTTGTTTGCATTAGCTTATTTGTTATTTCTTCACTGCCTAATTATTAGATGTTTATCTATTCTGCTCGTAGCGGTCAACAAATCGTGCATAATTGGCAAGCAGTCTGTACTCAAGGCCAGTTTTTTGTGCTCCACCTTATATTATTTCACTGCAATCAGCCACATAATGCCACAGTTGGTAAATGAGAGGTTTTGCAGAATCATGAAAATTACAAGTGTGTGAGAATTCTGTTATGAATAAAAACTCTGTACTCCAGGATGGAGGCAAGTGCCCCCTCTTGGCGCCTTCCATCTTCGGTCACCTATGCTACTAATTTTCAATTTTTTATAAGAACCATATACTAAGCACAAATGAATGATGAACGTGTAAAACTGAATGGTTCCCAAAAAAGAGAGATCGCCAGTGAACTAGTTCCCAAGGATGAACGAGTCTGCCCATCTCTAATCTAGAGTGTCTTCGTATCCTACTGCTAGTGTTATTGGAAGGAGTCTGAGTGAATGTACATGGGAGTAACACTGGAGCCTATTCCAGAAATGAAACAGGAACTGTGTGCATCAAAACTTAAGTGGGTCAATACAAGATGCTTCGGCAATCCTTGCAGTTTAGGGAGACAATGGGATAACTGGAGGCTGGAATGTGCCGTACAGGAGTTGTGCTGTCATATTTCTGTGAGGATGTCAACAGCTAAAGATATGGTGGTCTTAGTAAAAACACTACACTGCCATTACTGCAAGACCACCTTGTAATGTTAGAGACCGCTGAACTACAAGTAGACTGGGATGGGTCTGTAATAATTGCAGTGGGAACAGAATGGATGAAGAGATATCTCCCAGCATCACTTCACAATCTTTAGGGTCATCAAGGACCTGTGATGATGACATTCTGTGAACACCAGAAAAGTAATTTCTTTCATTTTTCAAGAGTATGTTCGCTGTGACAATGGAATTGGTGCAATGATGAAAGCAGTTTTATGTGAATGAGAATTACCAAGGTGCAAGCTACTCTTGAGTACTCCTGTCAGAATATCTCTGTTTGTTATGCAGCCACCAAGTTGCCACAGTTTTTCTAGGTGTACTTGAGACTACAGATGTCTTGGACACCTAGATTGATCTTTTTCATCTCAATGTTGCTGGACCAAACTATAACCTGCATATGTCTCATTGCAGTGCAGTGGATATTTGGCTCTAAAGAAGACACTTAGCTTGCTTGCTAAGAGGAAAGTGGTTCCAGGCAGCTGAATCATGACCACAGGCCTGAGTGTCAGCAGCTGGTTATTCAGTTTCTGATGTGGCTTCAACTTTTTGGAGAAAAACAGCATCCTTCAAGAAGCTACTATTCTGTTTTAAAAACTTTAGGTAAAAATTTCAAATTTTCTGTAATGCCCGCAAAAAGTTTCTGTATTTTTGAAACTTTTGCTCAGTGACCTTATGTATGTTTTTATTTATTTTTCCTGTTATTTTTTACGACCACTGTAATACTGAACATTATTAATAAGAATAACAATGACGGTCTAGTCAACAACCTGTAATTGATAACGATTTCTTTATCAGATCATACAATTTGTCAATCAGTGTGCTTGTAGCAGTGTTCTCCTTACCATGGAGGCAAGCCTGAATGAAGAAGAAAATTTTATTGAACATTTAATTTTTGGCATAGGCTCTTGCTGCTGCAACAGCATATATTTCAAAAATTTAATAAACCATTTGATAGAAATGTCTGTTCCTTTGGAAGTTACACACACCAATATATCAGTTCTCCAATACCTCATTTTAGTATTTGTTAATTGAACTATATATCTTAAATCAGAATTCAGCATTGTCTAATGTCTTTTTGTAATCTAAATCTACATCTGCATCTACATCCATACTCCGCAAGCCACCTGACGGTGTGTGGCGGAGGGTACCCTGAGTACCTCTATCGGTTCTCCCTTCTATTCCAGTCTCGTATTGTTCATGGAAAGAAGGATTGTCTGTATGCTTCTGTGTGGGCTCTAACCTCTCTGATTTTATCCTCACGGTCTCTTCGCGAGATTTACGTAGGAGGGAGCAATATACTGCTCGACTCTTCCGTGAAGGTATGTTCTCGAAACTTTAACAAAAGCCCGTACCGAGCTACTGAGGGTCTCTCCTGCAGAGTCTTCCACTGAAGTTTACCTATCATCTCCGTAACACTTTCGCGATTACTAAATGATCCTGTAATGAAGCGCACTGCTCTCCGTTGGATCTTCTCTATCTCTTCTATCAACCCTATCTGGTACGGATCCCACACTGCTGAGCAGTATTCAATCAGGGGCAAACAAGCGTACTGTAACCTACTTCCTTTGTTTTCAGATTGCATTTCCTTAGGATTCTTCCAATGAATCTCAGTCTGGCATCTGCTTCACCAACGATCAACTTGATATGATCATTTCATTTTAAATCACTCCTAATGCGTACTCCCAGATAATTTATGGAATTAACTGCTTCCAGTTGCTGACCTGATATTTTGTAGCTAAATGATAAGGGAACTATCTTTCTATGTATTCGCAGCACATTACACTTGTCTACATTGAGATTCAATTGCCATTCCCTGCACCATGCATCAATTCACTGCAGATCCTCCTGCATTTCAGTACAATTTTCCATTGTTACAACCTCTCGATACACCACAGCATCATCTGCAAAAAGCCTGAGTGAACTTCCGATGTCATCCGCAAGGTCATTTATGTATATTGTGAATAGCAACGGTCCTATGACACTCCCCTGCGGCACACCTGAAATTACTCTTACTTCGGAAGACTTCTCTCCATTGAGAATAACATGCTGCGTCCTGTTATCTAGGAACTCTTCAATCCAATCACACAATTGGTCTGATAGTCCATATGCTCTTACTTTGTTCATTAAACGACTGTGAGGAACTGTATCAAACGCCTTGCGGAAGTCAAGAAACACGGCATCTACCTGGGAACCCATGTCTATGGCTCTCTGAGTCTCGTGGACGAATAGCGCGAGCTGGGTTTCACACGACTGTCTTTTTTGAAACCCATGCTGATTCCTACAGAGTAGATTTCTAGTCTCCAGAAAAGTCATCATACTCAAACATAATACGTGTTCCAAAATTCTACAACTGATCGACGTTAGAGATATAGGTCTATAGTTCTTCACATCTGTTCAACGTCCTTTCTTGATAATGGGGATGACCTGTGCCCTTTTCCAATCCTTTGGAACGCTACGCTCTTCTAGAGACCTACGGTACACTGCTGCAAGAAGGGGGGCAAGTCTCTTCGCGTACTCTGTGTAAAATCGAACTGGTATCCCATCAGGTCCAGCGGCCTTTCCTCTTTTGAGCTATTTTAATTGTTTCTCTATCCCTCTGTCGTCTATTTCAATATCTACCATTTTGTCATCTGTGTGACAATGTACAGAAGGAACTACAGTGCAGTCTTCCTCTGTGAAACAGCTTTGGAAAAAAGACATTTAGTATTTCGGCCTTTAGTCTGTCATCCTCTGTTTCAGTACCATTTTGGTCACAGAGTGTCTGGACGTTTTATTTTGATCCACCTACCACTTTGACATAAGAGTAAAATTTCTTAGGATTTTCTGACAAGTCAGTACATAGAACTTTACTTTCGAATTCATTGAACGCCTCTCACATAGCCCTCCTCACACTACATTTCGCTTCGCGTAATTTTTGTTTGTCTGCAAGGCTTTGGCTATGTTTATGTTTGCTGTCAAGTTCCCTTTGCTTCCACAGCAGTTTTCTAACTCTGATGTTATACCACAGTGGCTCTTTTCCATCTCTTATGATCTTGCTTGGCACATACTCATCTAACGCATATTGTACGATGGTTTTGAACTTTGTCCACTGATCCTCAACACTATCTGTACTTGAGACAAAACTTTTGTGTTGACCCATCAGGTACTCTGTAATCTGCTTTTTGTCACTTTTGCTAAACAGATAAATCTTCCTACCTTTTCTCTAACCTAAAAAACCCACATGTGCACTCCACACATACTCCGCTACCCTTGTAGCCACTTCCGGCGTGTAGTGAACGCCTGACCTTTTCAGGGGGATCCTACATTTCTCCACCCGATAGCGGAGGTCGAGAAATTTCCACCCCAGATCTCCTCAGAATTGTCTGAGCCTCCGGTTTAAGCCTTCTACTCGGCTCCAAACCAGAGGACCGCGATCGGTTCTGGGAACGATACTACAAATAGTTAGCTCAGATTCCACCCCACGAGCGAGCCTTTCCACCTTCACCAATTCCGCCAATCACCTGTACGAACTGAGGATGACCCCTGAACCCAGACGGCAGGAGTTAGTGCAGACATGAGCAACAATTTGCAGTCGCGTGCACCCAGTGCTCTCTATCGCCAATGGCAGGGCCTCCTCAACATCCTGGATGTATGAGATGTTGCGTTGTACTGCTGTAATTGTTCAAGTGCATTGAAATGCACATTCGACATGAATGTATGCCGGTGATCAGATGTGGTGCTTACATGCATTTCACCTGTATCTAGACGTATCAGGGGTCCATATCACTCCAACTGCACACACCGCACACCATTACAGAGCCTCCACCAGCATGAACAGTTCCCTGCTGACATGAAGGGTCTGCATTGTCCTGTTGGAATAGCCCAAGTCTGTTGGAATGCCCAATAGATATGGATGTATGCAGGTGATCAGACAGGATGCTTACATACGTGTCACCTGTAAAAGTTGTATCTAGACATATCAGGAGTCCCACATCTCTCCAGCTGCACACATCCCACACTATTACAGAGCCTCCACCACCTTGAACAGTCCCCTGCTGACATGCAGGGTCCACGGATTCATGAGGTTGTCCCCACACCTGTACACGCCCATCCACTCAATACGATTTGAAATAAGACGTGTCTGACCAGGCAACATGTTTCAGTCATCAACAGCCCAACCTCAGTGTTGACAGGCCCAGGTGAGGTGTAAAGCTTCGTGTCGTGCAGTCATAAAGGGAACACGAGTGGGCCTTCGGCTCTGAACATCGATGATGTTAGAATTAATGGTTCACTCGCTGACACTTGTTGATGGCCCAGCTTTGATATCTGCAGCAATTTGCAGAAGGGTTACATGTTGAACAGTTCTATTCAGTCGTCATTGGTCCTTGTTTTACTGGATTCCTGATTTTCACACTACACTCGTGAAATGGTCGTACAGGAAAATTCCCACTTTATTGCTGCCTCGGAAGTGCATGTCCCATCACTTGTGTGTCAACTATAACACCACATTCAAACTCACTTAAATCTAGATAACCTGCCATTGTAGCAGTAGCAGCAGTAGCAGCAGTAACCGATCCCAGTGTCCTGTTGCCTCATAAAAGACCCGAACATGCTGCTGAGTTGAAGCAAACTCGGGGGGGGGGGGGGGGGGGGGGGCTGCATTCCTACAGCAACTCCCTGGCAGAGTACGTGTCCCATCGTATTTTGAACAGGGATGAGATGAAGCCTTTCCGTAGCACTAGGTAGTATGCTCACAAGTGACGTCACGGGGTGTTGCAACCGGTGTGCCAACTCCGTGACCAGAAACAGTTCTGAATGCACCACTCTACAGAGAACACTTCTCCAACCTCTCTCTCCTCCAGCAACATTAATTTGTTACTCAAGCTGCTAATGTACCCTATTCTGCCACCCTTAGTTTTATAAATATCGATATTTCAACATCAGTCATAATAATCCTGTTTTGAGGGTAGATATCCAAAGGAATCAAGAACAACTGCACCCATGAGCAACTTAGAAGTAAATATCCTCAGTATAGTGAAGGAGCTTAAAACAGTTAAGACAGGCAAGGCTTCCTGCCCGGACTATATGCCAGTCAAGGACCTTTCTGAATATGCTGACACAATAGCTCCATACTTAGGAATCGTATACGACCCCTTGCTCGCAGAGAGATCCGTATGCAAAGACTGGAAAGTTGCACCAGTAACGCCAATACCTCAGAAAGAAAACAAGAGTAATCCACTGAATTTCTGGCTCATAACACAAATGTTGATTTACAATAAAATTTTGAACATATACTGTGCTCAAACATTATTAATCACTTTGAAGAAAACATTTATTGACAAAAGCAAACACACATTCAGAAACTATTGTTCTTGTGAAACACAACTAGCTCTTTATTCTCTTGAAGTAATGAGTGCTATCAACAGGGAACATTAAATGGAATCCATGTTTCTAGATTTCCAGCAGGCTTTTGAAACTGCTCTCACAAACGACTTCTAATTAAACTGTGTGCTTATGGAGTGCCATCTTAGTTGTGTGACTGGATTCATGAGTTTCTGTCAGAATGGTCACAGTTCATAACAACTGACAGAAAGTCATCATGTAAAACAGAAGTAATATCTGGTGTTCCCCAAGGAAGTGATATAGACCCTCCCTGATCTACATAAACAATATAGAGACAATCTGAGCAGCCCTCTTATACTGTTTGCACATGATGCTGTCAGTTACCATCATGTAAAGTAATGAGGTGATCAAAATAAATTTCAAAATTTAAAACAATATATCTGTCTGGTGCAAAGAGTGGCAACTGACTCTAAATCATGAAAAACTGTGAAGTCAGCCACATGAGCACTAAAAAGAATCTGTTAAATTTAGCCACAAGATAAATTACACAAATCTAAAGGGCGTAAACTCAGCTACATATTTAGGGTTACAATTATGAATAACTTAAACTGGAAGGATCATGCAGATAATCTTGTGGGGAAAGCAAGCCAAAGACTGCAATTTATTGGCAGAACACTTAGAAAATGTAACAGGTTTGCTAAAGAGACTGCTTACACTACACTTGTCCACCCTCTTCTGTAGTACTGCTGTGCAGCATAGGGTCTGCATCAGATAGGATTGATGAAGGAGGACGTTTTGTATTACTGCAAAATAAAGGAGAGTGTGCCACGGTGAATTAGTGTGGCAATCATTAAAAGAAAGTAAGAAAGATTGGGTGTAATGTGCCATCAACATCAAGGTCATTAGAGATAAAGCACAAGCTATCATTGTGTCATGGACCGGGAAGGGAACTGTGGCCTTGCCCTTTCAAAAGAACCATCCTGGCATTTTCCTGGAGTGATCTAGGGAAATAGTGGAAAACCTAAATCTTGATGGTTGGATGTGGGTTTGAACTATCATCCTCCTAAATGTGAGTCCAGTGTGCTAACCACTGCACCATCTCGCTCAGTAGCAGTCATTAAAACAAAGGCTTTTTTGGTGTGGCAGGGCATTCTCACAATATTTCAGTCACTGACTTTCTCCTTATAGTGTGAAAATATTTTGTTGGTGCCCATCTATACGGTTAGAGACGGCCATCATAATGAAATCAGAGCTTGCACAGAGGAAATTTAAGTGTTCATTGTCCACATGCACTGTTCAAGAGTGGAACAGCAAATAAGTAGCTTAATGGTGCTTCAATGACCCTCTAGCAGGCACTTAAATGTGAATTTCAGAGTAATCACATACATATGGATGTGAAATGTTTTTTAATCAGCATAAGTCCCTTTTATATTTTAGACAATAGTAACTGAGGCTACAATTGTGACCTTTTGAAAAGTGGCTAGAGTATTGCGATTATGGTGTGTATTTACATTATTTCTGTGAACACCATGTGTAGAAATTCTGATTTTTTTGAGGTGATTTAGCGTTTTGGTTCTTTGATCCTTGATACTGCAGTTTGCTTTGCATTGCTGTACCTGATTCATTCTGGGCAGAGAGAACAAACTGGTTACATAGATTCTAGGTGGTCAAGTGTGAGTGAAAATAAATAGCATAAACAATTTACAGGGTACAGACTTTTATCACATTTCTAATAAGAAGGTGCATTACTGTATCTGATTCATTCTGGGCAGAGAGAACAAACTGGTTACATAGATTCTAGGTGGTCAAGTGTGAGTGAAAGTAAACAGCATAAACAATTTACAGGGTACAGACTTTTCTCACATTTCTAATAAGAAGATGCTTGATATAAAGGAACTACAATGGCCATTAGCAGCTTTAAATATTATGCAAAATATTAATACTGAAAATTGGCACTATAGGAGAGCATATTGAATACATACTTATAAAAACACTAACTGGTTATGTGGCTGTGCAGTTAAAAATGCATTATTCTGCTGCCCATGCCTGTTGTTTGACAACGGTCCCTTGTGAACAAAAGTCAAAGTTACGGGCATAAGTCATCTGAGTACCAAAGTAAAGAAGCATGAATCTTAGCTCTTCATCAACATTTTTTAAGACTGGCACTTTTAGGAGCTGTCAATGTAGTTAAATAACTGTAGGGTAAGTACAGAAGGAAATTTGTGGAATATGATGAAAAATCTAGGCATAATAGGTGTGTGTTGAAAAACTGTATTCGTTTCTGTGGTTGCTTTTGATTGACCTTAAGTTTTCATGACAAAATTGAATCATCATCAAATCCTGGTGAAAATGAAACTTCCCAGAAATTAATTGCACAGACCTACATTAGGGTATTTGTTATGGCTGGTTCCTCTGGTGGCATAGAAGCTACTGTGAAAAAATTCTATCATAACACAGAGTACATACATAGTTGTGCCCATCATTTTCATCTTATAATGAGAAATGTATCAACAGTGAACAGCACTGGGAAATTAGTTTTTTTGAGTTTTGCAGGAAATATTTGAGTTGAGACTGGTTATAAATGATTTTTTATCACCATATAAGATAACGACATCTGGTGTCAGGTTACTCACTTGGGCCCCTTGGTGTACCCACTTCTTCTCCGCTGGAGCACTGGGCATTGATCAAGGTCACCCAAGCAATTGCACTAGTTGCATTCAAGGTCATGACGTAACTCTATAATCGTTAAGTGACACAAAAATGGTGGCAAATCCCTCTCCTCCTCCCCTTCCCACCACTCTGGACCTGCTTTTTTTATAACAAATTGTGTCACTTGTGTTGTATTTGTTAATAACACATTATGTTAAGTCACATCACTTCAGTTCTGTTTGTTGATACCAATTTCATATATCACCATTCAAGGTGCCAGCAGTGCAGCAACTAAGCAGGTATGAAAGTACATTCATTTTTATGTATTTTTGTACATTTTCATAGTTTCCCAAATTTTATGTATTTTTCACACGTTTGTATTTTTCCCATAATTTTCTTGTTTTATAACTGGGAGTCACTCTGTAGGTAGATAGCATAGCGAGAGGTTGTAGGCAGAGTCTGTATGTCCACAACAAATAAGTCACACGAGTTGTACTTGTTAATAACAATTTAGCATTATGAGGCACTAGCAGTGACCACACCGGGCAGATATGTAGGTAGACATGTTGAATAATCGAGGCTTCTGCCAGTTGTTCGCGTTGTTCTCACACAATATTTTGATGGAATGACTCACTGTCTTCTTCAGGAGCTCCCTGATACTGGTCCTTGGGTGTTTTCATTTCTTTTCTTTTTTTTCCAGCACATTTAATTCCTTTCTCTCACGGGGAAAGGCTAGTCTTACTAGTGCACACATTTTTGCATGAGCTTTGCCAACATCCTGTTCCACATGCATCTTTGGTGGAGTGGGGGGTAAATATTTGCTGTATTTCAACTGGTAGTGTAGGAGGAGTTGCAAGAGGCCTGACTTACAGTCACAGGGAAACCTCTGAAACCCCTGGCCAGGAGTGCTGGGTTTCCACTTGCTGGGGTACTGTGGCATTTTCACCTTGTTGTGTTCGTTTTTTCAAGATTCGTCTGCTTGTAGCAGTGAAGTCTCCTTGCTGTGGATTTAGACTGTCGGGTGTTGTCCTTCTCCTTGCAGTGTTAATTGCACAGTTATGGCTGTTGATGAATTCAGTGGTTTACACTGATCGGTTGGTTCTCTCCATTTGGGTGATTGAGATACTGTCTTTTCTGTCGACCTCTGGCACTTGTGTCACACAGTCGCTCACCGTCATCTTCTCGCCGTTTATCTTCCCGAGCTGACCCTCGAGGTCATCTGGGAGGGGAGTCTGCGTCTGTCGGTGTTGTAGTGGGCAGCCTTCCACCTGGGAGACCATTTTGACACGTGCCAATCTGTGACTCTCGCAACACCACTTGTGGCTGATAATTGTAGACCTCTCTCAGCAGGAGGCAGGAGATCCTCGATTTTTTTTAACCTTCCATTCCCTGCCTCTTTAGGGGGTCGAGAGAGTCAATCGAAACTTCTCAGACTCTTCGTTGCCATTGTTCTATCTTCGTATTTTGGGATTCTTTTTGTCACGTGTTTGGGGCAATTTGCCTGAGATAGCTTGTCTCCTAATTAGCAGTTTTGTGAACAGCATTTGGGGGACAGCTCTGGCATTCGCCTTACAGCTGAGGGGAAATCTCCGAAAACCCCGGTTAGAGCTAATAGTGTCGACACCTAAAGTATTATGCCAGGTCTGGCTCCTACTACGGCAGCTTTCTCACTTCCTCCGATAATACGTGTCCTTTCAGTTAAATTCTTCCAGCTCTCGAGGTCTCGTCAGGATGCTAAATCGGTCGAACACCTCAAACGTCTGCACTGCTGTGCTCATCTTCGGTCTGACGTTTATATCTCTCTGCGGCGGCCCTCCATTTGGGAGGAAGATGAGACGAGCTGATGAGCACCGGTTTGGCACACACACGACTCCATTTGCAGACGACAGTGGTACACCTCCCTCAACAAGAGGCACACAGCGTGGAGCGCCATCCTGAAGTGGGATTAGGCCTCTTCTAGAGTGGTGTTAACACTGTCCAGCAGTGTTCTTCTTCGCCAGTGGTTGTTGTGTCACTGCAACATTTTGACCCTCATGGCATGCCCATGCCAACTGTCTCACTAGTGGAGGGGCTGCTGGCCACGTGGGAGACGAGACACGTGCTCTGTTACCACAGCTCAGTGGTGGAAGCCACAGCTTTACTGTGCCTTCTTCCCCTCTGGCAGCATTTTCTATCGGATCGACCTGCTTCTGCCGATTTCGCACGGGTGGCACTGGGCATTTTACTTACGATGTAGCTATGGCCTGTGGAATCTTTACCAACATCAGTTTGCTACGTGAGGCCTGCCACAGTGAGACGCATTATCTGATCTTTCTTCTGCAATGTGCAATTGTGGCTGGCGTGTTTGTCAGCACTTTCTACAGATTTTGGCTGCTTGCGGCAATATTTTGTCACGTGTCCGTCTTCTTGGCACCTAAATAATTGCGGCTTGCTGTCAAGTCCCACTGGAAGAGGTTCAACTTGCACCTGAAAACCGAGCAGCTTGTGCACCTTGAAGATGGCATCTACTGCCTTCCTGCATCTCTGGTTCTCTGCTATGTCCACCACTACAATGAACAGCAGCAGTTTCCATTCATTTGTAATGCTGCACAGCCAGTCTGCCACACCTCTGAATCCGGTATGCAGAAATCCTTTGTGGACTGTGTCTTCATTGTACATCCACGGTAGCCCTCCGAGGAATACCTCGGCTTCCGTTGTCTTCCTTTTCTGTGGCAAGTGCTCCAGTGCAGGAACAATGTATTTGTCAAGAATAGGCTAGAGGACCTCATAGTTGCTCCAGGATTTGACTTGCACCTCGAGAAGAGTATCGTCCTTTAGGCAGTTTATGCCTTTATTGCAGATGTAGTTCCCTCCAGTGTGCGAAGGAACACCACCAATTTCTCACCCGGGTGCTGGACGTAGAGAGGGACAGGGACTGTCGGTACCTCTGGTCGCTTGGCATTCTGCACAGTGATCTCGAAATCATCCTTCTGCCGTGTCTCGCCACCGTCGCAGGTACGGTGGAAGATGTTGTTGCTGTCAGAGATGCTGCCCTCAGGAGCAACACCTCGGGCACTCCATATCCAGTTTGGGCCACGTCAGGTGCACTGTCTACGGTACGTGTCCACGGATAGTGGCTCTAGTTGTCCTCTCTTGCCACCGGTGTTTCGACTGTCGTCTGCAACCGGCTCGGCTGTCCTCTGGTATCGTGGCCATCATCTGATACCCTGTTTCTCGTCCGTGCCTCGCCTGGCACTCTTCCGCCGATTGCTGCTGCCTCGGCCATCCTCAGGTTGTCTCGGGCATTGTGTGTAAAGTCCTTGCCTGTTGGGGCAGGCCGCCAGTGTACTCCAGGTGTTCCGTCTCCTCTGTGGGAACATCAGGTGTTCGGTCTCACATCTGCTACTGCCGGGCCTGTCCAGTGACGTGTCACCTAGAGTCTGTAGTGTCTGATGCTCTGTGCAGTTGCTGTTTTGTCAGTCTCCATTCCCATTTCTGTTTCTCTTTGAATCTCCGTGTTGTCTTCACTGTGTTTACAGATGCATCAGTACTGGATTCCAAGTGGTGCTGAGCTGGTACCCAGTGCAATGGTTGATAAGATTCTCTATGACCTTCATCTTGGTGGATTCTTTTATGACACTGTCCCAAAATCCGTTGAGATGAAGATCACATCTCATCAACTGTGACACTTGATACTAGCTCAGTACCACCTGGAATCCAGCTCTCAATCGTCTGAAAACACAACAAAGACAACATTGAGATTCTGAAACAGAGATGGGAGCAGAGACTGAGAAAACAACGATCGGACAGAGCACCAAACATTACAGATCGGAAGTGACACGACACTAGACCGACCCAACAGTAAGAGATGTAGGACAAAACACCTGAATGTCCCCACAGAGGAGATGGAACGCCTGGAGCACCGGATGAGAAATACAAAAACAGAGGCCTGCCCTAAAAGGCAAGGACTTCACACACAAAATCCAAAACATCTGGATGATGGCCAAGGCAACAGCAGTCAGCAGATAGAATGCCTGGCACCGTGCGGTTGCGAAACATAGCATCAGACAATGGGCACAACACCAGAGGACAGCTAGGTGAGGTGTGGATGGCGGTTGGAGTGCCAGCGACAAGAGAGGACAACTAGAGCCACCCGTGGAAGTGTGGGCCACAATCGAAGTGCCGTAAGTGACGTAGACTGAAAACAGAGCGATTAGCACCATCAAATGTATAAATATTGGACCCAATCCACCAGTTCTGTCCAAGGACCAGTCTCAGGGAGCACCTGAAGCAAACAGCGAATCATGCTGTCGAAATATTGTGTGAGTATGACATGAAAATGTGGCAGAAGACCCAATGTCACAGCATGTCAACATATCACATGAATGACTGAAGAATTAGAGATATGTAGGTACTCTCATTTTATGTATCTTCCATATTTAGCTCAATTTAACGTATTTTTCAACCGTTTTTGCTTTCTCACCAGGTTTCCCACAAATATATGTATTTTCACTATTTACACAAGACTGTTCATTACATTGTGTCGAGTCATAATGCTCTCAGGCAATCACAATGCAGTATGTGGCTGAATCAGATATCACTGATACTGAGGCACACTGCTCCAGCTTGATCCTGTATAATTGGCTCATCTGAGTGGGGTAAGTTGTAGCCCTCATCTATTTATTAATAACAAATTACATCATTACACAAGGACTATTTGTTAGTAAGAAATTCATATTTCAAGGCTCCAGCAAATGTCACACCCAGACAAATACGTAATTAATTTCATTTTTCCACAATTTACCCAATTATGTGAAATATACGTCAATATCATGTCGTGTTGTGTTGCAATGTTGTGTCATGATGTTGTGTCCCAATTTATGTGTCGTCGTTAAGCCACCACTCCGTTACGTGTGTGTGTGTGTGTGTGTGTGTGTGTGTGTGTGCGTGCGCGCGTGAGAGAGAGAGAGAGAGAGAGAGAGAGAGAGAGAGAGAGAGAGAGAGAGAGAGACAGAGAGATGTCACAGTGTTTGTTACAAATGCAGATATTGGTAGAAATAGTACATCATGTCATAGAGAATTCTACAAGCACTACCAATTTCTAACCAAAGATATTGTATTATACCACACTACCCACACTACATTACTAGGTTGTGTGACATCATAGTAAAATTGTGATGCTTCCAACAAAAAAATGTTGTATGTGTATACTCCTCTAGGGAGGTGAGCAGCAAAATCAGGTCACCTGCAGCTTAGATCACCCTCATATTGTGATGTGTTGGTGAGTAGCCACGAGTGCTGGTGCTTGGAATATGATAGCAAACACAGTGTCTAGCAGCTACCACAGTTACCGAGAATAGTTCGGTACAATCCTCTCTGGCCTGATGGATGACATTGCTGCTGTTTCAGTTCTGGGTGAGTGATCTACTGCTTGCTATAATAATGGCAAACAGGTCTCAAGATGCAGGAGGAAATATGAAAGACTGCTACAAAAACATTCCTAGATAATGAGGAACTCTTCCCCTGTACTAGCTGGATAATGCCTGTAGGGTACGGAACTCCACATACAATCGTCCCCATCGTGTTGCATACTGGAGTGTTCCACAGGCCTTCCTAGCACTACACCAGACCATATCCCCAGTCATGGTATAGAAAGTTGCACAATATACAGGGTTTTACAAAAAAGGTACGGCCAAACTTTCAGGAAACATTCCTCACACACAAATAAAGAAAAGATGTTATGTGGACGTGTGTCCGGAAACGCTTAATTTCCATGTTAGAGCTCTCATTTTAGTTTCGTCAGTATGAACTGTACTTCCTCGATTCACTGCCAGTTGGCCCAACTGAAGGAAGGTAATGTTGACTTCGGTGCTTGTGTTGACAAGCGACTCATTGCTCTACAGTACTAGCATCAAGCACATCAGTACGTAGCATCAACAGGTTAGTGTTCATCACGAACGTGCTTCTGCAGTCAGTGCAATGTTTACAAATGCGGAGTTGGCAGATGCCCATTTGATGTACGGATTAGCACGGAGCAATAGCCGTGGCGTGGTACGTTTGTATCGAGACAGATTTCCAGAATGGAGGTGTCCCGACAGGAAGACGTGCGAAGCAATTGATCGGCGTCTTAGGGAGCACGGAACATTCCAGTCTATGACTCGCGACTGGGGAAGACCTAGAACGACGAGGACACCTGCAATGGACGAGGCAATTCTTCGTGCAGTTGATGATAACCCTAATGTCAGCGTCAGACGTTGCTGCTGTACAAGGTAACGTTGACCACGTCACTGTATGGAGAGTGCTACGGGAGAAGCAGTTGTTTCCGTACCATGTACAGCGTGTGCAGGCACTATCAGCAGCTGATTCGCCTCCACGGGTACACTTCTGCAAATGGTTCATCCAACAGTGTGTCAATCCTCATTTCAATGCAAATGTTCTCTTTACGGATGAGGCTTCATTCCAACGTGATCAAATTGTAAATTTTCACAATCGACATGTGTGGGCCAACGAGAATCTGCAGTTCTGCAATCACGTCATCGACACAGATTTTCTGTGAACGTTTGGACAAGCATTGTTGGTGACGTCTCGATTGGGCACCACGTTCTTCCACCTACGCTCAATGGAGCACGTTATCATGATTTCATACGAGATACTCTACCTATACTGCTAGAAAATTTGCCTTTACAAGTACGACACAACATGTGGTTCGTGCACGATGGAGCTCCTGCACATTTCAGTTGAAGTGTTCATACGATTCTCAACAACAGATTCGGTGACCGATGGATTGGTAGAGGCGGACCAATTCCGTGGCCTCCACGCTCTCCTAACCTCAACCCTCTTGACTTTCATTTATGGGGGCATTTGAAAGCTCTTGTCTACGAAACCCCAGTACCAAATGTAGAGACTCTTTGTGCTCGTATTGTGGATGACTGTGATACAGTGCGCCATTCTCCAGGGCTGCATCAGCGCATCAGGGATTCCATGCGACGGAGGGTGGATGCATGTATCCTCGCTAACTGAGGACATTTTGAACATTTCCTGTAACAAAGTGTTTGAAGTCACGCTGCTACATTCTGTTGCTGTGTGTTTCCATTCCATGATTAATGTGATTTGAAGAGAAGTAATAAAATGAGCTCTAACATGGAAAGTAAGCGTTTCCGGACACATGTCCACATAACATATTTTCTTTCTTTGTGTGTGAGGACTGTTTCCTGCAAGTTTGGCTGTACCTTTTTGTAACACCCTGTATGTGTAATCACCTCCGATATGGTAACTGGCACAAACAGTGCTCAATCATTTAGGGAGAGGGCACCCCAATACAGCAAAACCAGTTTTAATTCACCAACACCTTTGCAGATAAACATTACTAGCAATTTAAGTGCCAAGTGCTCCCCTACCTGCCTCTTCATAATTCCTCTACGGAACACCTAGGCAAACCAGTTGTAGCTCCCAGACACCTACACACTACCAGAGGAAGTCTGCGGATTCCTTTGCAGATAAATGTTGCTAATAGTTTCAGCGACAACCACAGCTCTCCCCACCACCCTTTCTCTGTGCAATGATCAGAAACATATTCACTCTCCTCCTTTCAAACTAGCTTAGGTAACTCACATGTCAGCCAGGCAGCCACCCAGGCAGAATGATGACACGTAACTATGATGCCTAAAGCAAATTAACCCTGCAGGCCTGTCTTTATGATTTTCTTTTATTTACATGTCAAGTTTCGTAGGTCCAAATTGAGGAACAAATCTCCAAGGTCATGGAACGTGTCAGTACATGAAATTACAACATAAAAGTAATAAGAGGTAACAATAAAATGTTAATGAACCTGAAAAATGTCAAGCCATAAGTTTAAGTAAAAACAATCAACAATACAACAAGAATCAGTTTTTATTTTTCAAGAAACTCCTCAACAGAATAGAAGGAGTGAGCAGCCAGCAGAGACTGTGATCGCGCGTGCGTGTGCGTGTGTGTAGATACAAACATTTCACTAAATAGTAAACAATGGAAACTCCAGGTTGGAATATCATCAATGTACTGTAAAGATGACACGTTAAGTTGCAGATAGGCATAGTTAAAAGACACTTACACATTAGCTTTCGGCCACAGGGTTTATCAGAAAAAAAGAAGAGAAATCCACACAATTCATTCACACAAGCAAACACACATCATGTTTACATGATTTCCAGCTCTGGCAGCTGAAACCAGAATGCAGCTGTCACATGGAATGGAAGCAGCAATCTGGAGGGGGTGGGGAAGGAGAAGCGATAACAGTGTACCATTTGGAGGAGAGAGGAATACTGTCAAGTGGAGGGTGCAGGGAGTAGAATGCCAACAGCAGTGTCGTGAGACTGTAGGGTATGGAAAAAATGAGCAAAAAAAAAGAAAAGGAGAGGAGCAGAGAAATATGACAGGGTGCATTGGTAGAGGCCGGAACACAGAGGGTGGGAGATGAGAAAGTGGAGGAGTTGATAGGACAGAGGGGTTGGAAACCGTTGGATGGAGAGTCTGGGGACACTTTGTTACTGTAGGCTAAAGCCAGGATAGTTATGGGAGTGGAGAATGTTTTGTAAGGATAACTTGTATTTGTGCCATTCAGAGAAGTTGGTGGTGGAGGGAAGGATCCAGATGGCTCGGGTAGTGAAGCAGCCTTTGAAATCGAGTGTGTTGTGTTCAGCCACATGTTGTGCCACAGGCTGCTGTACATTGCTCCTGGCCTGAGATCCCTCCCACCCCTCCTCATGTGGTGTTCTATCACCCACCCAACCTCCACATCATCCTAGTCCATCCCTGTGCCACTCCCAATCACAACCCCTCGGCACTAGCATCACGTTCCTGTGGAAGACCCAGGTGCCAGACTGGTCCAATCCACCCACCCAGCACTTCCTATTCCAGTCGTCACACGTTTATGCTACCCCATCAGGTTGGACCACCTGTGAAAGCAGCCCTGTCATTTACCAGCTCGGCTGCAATCATTGCTCAGCTTTTTAAATTGGTATGACTACCAAGGAGCTGTCCACTAGGGTGAATAGCCAATGCCAAACTCTGACCGAGAGAAAAATAGACCACCCTGTGGCACGACTTGCAGCTTAACATAACACGCTTTCCGAATGACCCTTGTAAATATACATTGTCACTTACTCTACGCAAGGCAAATATGTTTAAATCGTGAAGGTAAGTCCCTAACAGGTTTCTGAAGTCAAACATGAGCTGTTGTTGTAGTATTCAGTCCTGAGACTGGTTTGATGCAGCTCTCAATGCTAGTCTATCCTGTGCAAGCTTCTTCATCTCCCAGTACTTATTGCAACCTACATCCTTCTGAATCTGCTTAGTGTATTCATCTCTTGGTCTCCTGCTACGATTTTTACCCTCCGCACTGCCCTCCAGTGCTAAACTTGTGATTCCCTGATGCCTCAGAACATATCCTACCAATCGGTCCCTTCTTCTTGTCAACTTGTGCCACAAACTCCTCTTCTCCTTAATTCTATTCAATACCTCCTCATTAGTTATGTGATCTACCCATCTAATCTTAAACATTCTTCTGTAGCACCACATTTCAAAAGCTTCTATTCTCTTCTTGTCCAAACTATATATCGTCCATGTTTCACTTCCATACATGGCTACACTCCATACAAATACTTTCAGAAACGACTTCTTGACACTTAAATCTATACTTGATGTTAACAAATTTCTCTTCTTCAGAAACACTTTCCTTGCCATTGCCAGTCTACATTTTATATCCTCTCTATTTCGACCATCATCAGTTATTTTGCTCCCCAAATAGCAAAACTCCTTTACTACTTTAAGTGTCCCATTTCCTAATCTAATTCCCCCAGCGTCACCCGACTTACTTTGACTACATTCCATTATCCTCGTTTTGCTTTTGTTGATGTTCATCTTATATCCTCCTTTCAAGACACTGTCCATTCCGTTCAACTGCTCTTCCATGTCCTTTTCTGTCTCTGACAGAATTACAATGTCATTGGTGAACCTCAACGTTTTCATTTCTTCTCCATGGCTTTTAATACCTACTCCGAACTTTTCTTTTGTTTCCTTTACTGCTTGCTCAATATACAGATTGAATAGCATCGGGGATAGGCTACAACCCTGTCTCACTCCCTTCCCAATCAGTGCTTCCCTTTCATGCCCCTCAACTCTTATAACTGCCATCTGTTTTCTGTACAAATTGTAAATAGCCTTTCGCTCCCTGTATTTTATCCCTGCCACTGTTAGAATTTGAAAGAGAGTATTCCAGTCAACATTATCAAAAGCTTTCTCTAAGTCTACAAATGCTAGAAATGTAGGTTTGCCTTTCTTTAATCTTTCTTCTAAGATAAGTCGTAGTGGCAGTATTGCCTCTCGTGTTCCAACATTTCTACGGAATCTTCCCTGAGGTCAGCTTCTATCAACTTTTCCCATTCATCTGTAACGAATTCGTGTTAGTATTTTGCAGCCATGGCTTATTAAACTGATAGTTCGGTAATTTTCACATCTGTCAGCACCTGGTTTCTTTGGGATTGTTATTATTATATTCTTCTTGAAGTCTGAGGGTATTTCGCCTGTCTCATACATCTCGCTCATGGTAGAGTTTTGTCAGGACTGGCTCTCCCAAGGCCATCAGTAGTTCCAATGGAATGTTGTCTACTCCTGGGGCCTTGTTTTGACTCAGGTCTTTCAGTGCTGTGTCAAACTCTTCACGCAGTATCGTATCTCCCATTTCATCTTCATCTACAGCCTCTTCCATTTCCCTAATATTGTCCTCACGTACATCGCCCTTGTATAGACTCTCTATATACTCCTTCCACCATTCTGTTTTCCCTTCTTTGCTTAGAACTGGGTTTCCATCTGAGCTCTTGATATTCATACAAGTGACTCTCTTTTCTCCAAAGGTCTCTTTAATTTTCCTGTAGGCAGTATCTATCTTACACCTAGTGAGATAAGCCTCTACATCCTTACATTTGTCCTCTAGCCATCCCTGCTTAGCCATTTTGCACTTCCTGTCGATCTCATTTTTGAGACACTTGAATTCCTTTTTGCTTGCTTCTTCTTCTTCTTCTTCTTTCGATTTCGGCCATCTTTGGACCACGTTCAACAATTCACTTGCCCGGCTTTTTGATCTTTTTTTCTCTCTTCCCAATATTTCCTCATCATTTTCGAGTGGTTCCTCCTCCGCTCTTTTGACCATTTCCTGTTATTATTCTTTAATTTCGTTTCTTCTGGAAAACACTTAATTTCGTTCACTATTTGTCTAAACTTTTCCCTGTCCCTGATTGACTCACGGGTGACATTAAAATAGGCCAAATCCTTTTTCACCATCTGTATCCATTTATTGTTGGTTTTTTCGTTCCTGTTACTATGTTCAAACACTTTTCTTGTTAGTCTGTTTCCATCCATTCTCGACAGGTGACCATAAAACGTTAGTCTGCATTTACGCATTGCCTCACTCACTTTCTCAATAGTTTTGTACATTTCCTTATTACTCTTTAGCTTGTACTCTTCCCCAATCTTTCTCGGTCCTAATATTTTTCTCAAAATTTTCCTTTCTTTCTTTTCCATGTTTTCTATTTCCCCCTTTTTGTTAAGAGTTAGGCACTCCGATGCATACAGGCATTCTGGTCTAATGACAGTTTTATAATGTCTTAATTTAGCTTGAATCGAAATGTTTTTTTTGTTATATATGTCTTTGGTTTTTTGAAAAGCAAATTCCATTTTCCTTGCTCTCGCCTGGTTTGCACTCTTGTCTAAACCATTCACTTGAATTATTTCACCTAAATACTTAAATTTTTCTACTCTCTTAATATTGCCGTATTTAGTAATAAGATTTTTCTTGTTATTTCTATGATTAGACATATACACGGTTTTTTCAAATGAAATCTGCAGTCCAGCTCTGGCCGAAACTTCTTGTAGTTTCTCCAAGTAGTTCTGAGCTATTTCTTCGTTTTCTGTAATTATTGCCAGATCGTCTGCAAAAGCTAAACAGTCCGCTTCTATTTTTTCTTTTTTTGTTCCAATTCTGATGTCATTCTTGGTGCCTTTGAGTTCTTCTTTCCATATTCTCAATATCTTTTCCAGTACGCAGTTGAAGAGGATTGGGGATAAACCATCACCTTGTCTAACACCTGTTTTAATTTCGAACTTCCTTGAAATTTCACCCATAAATTTAACTTTGGCCTTACTGTTTGTTAGCGTCTGTTTGATAATTTGAATTGTTTTCTTATCGACCCCAAATTCTTCCAATACTTTCAGTAATGTTTCTCTATCTACCGAGTCGTATGCTTTTTTGAAATCTACAAATACTATTGCAAATCTCTGGCCTCTTGAGATTCTGTAACGAATTAGTGTTTTCAGGTTAAATATTTGTTCAACACAGGATCTACCTTGTCTAAAACCTGCTTGATATTCACCTATTTTTTTATCCAGAACTGGCTCCACGATTTGAAGTAATTTCCTTGACAAAATTTTGTATCCTACTGGTAGTAGCGAGATCCCTCTATAATTATTAACATTCATCTTATCCCCCTTTTTGTGTAGTGGGTGTATCAGGGCACACTGCCAGTCTTCAGGAATTCTTTCTTCGTCCCAGATCTTCTTAAACATATGTTCCAAAACTTGTGGGAGGTTGGTATCCATTATTTTTAGGATTTCTGGTACTATGGAGTCTTCACCTGGGGCTTTATTGTTTTTTAGACTGTGTATTATGTGTTTTATTTCTTCAGCGTCTGGAGGTTTTGCTTGCTTCATTTACTGTATTTTTATATTTTCTCCTTTCATCAATGAATTTCAATATTACATCTGTTACCCAAGGCTTTCTACTATCCCTTGTCTTTTTACCTACTTGATCCTCTGCTGCCTTAACTACTTCATCCCTCAGAGCTACCCATTCTTCTTCTACTGTATTTCTTTCCCCCTTTCCTGTCAATTGTTCTCTTATGCTCTCCCTGAAACTCTGTACAACCTTTGGTTTAGTCAGTTTATCCAGGTCCCATCTCCTTAAATTCCCAGCTTTTTGCAGTTTCTTCAGTTTTAATCTACAGTTCATAACCAATAGATTTTGGTCAGAGTCCACATCTGCTCCTGGAAATGTCTTACTATTTATAACCTGGTTCCTTAATCTCTGTCTCACCATTATATGATCTATCTGATACCTTCTAGTATCTCCAGGACTCTTCCATGTATACAACCTTCTTTTATGATTCTTGAACCAAGTGTTTGCTATGATTAAGTTATGCTCTGTGCAAAATTCTACCAGGTGGCTTCCTCTTTCATTTCTTACCCCCAATCCATATTCACCTACTGTGTTTCCTTCTCTCCCTTTTCCTACTCTCAAATTCCAGTCACCCATGACTATTAAATTTTCGTCTCCCTTCACTACCTGAATAATTTCTTTTATCTCATCGTACATTTCATCAATTTCTTCATTATCTGCAGAGCTAGTTGGCATATAAACTTATACTACTGTAGTAGGCATGGGCTTCGTGTCTATCTCGGCCACAATAATGCGTTCACTATGCTGTTTGTAGTAGCTTATCCGTACTCCTATTTTTTTATTCATTATTAAACCCACTCCTGCATTACACCTATTTCATTTTTTATTTATAACCCCGTATTCACCTGACCAAAAGTCTTGTTCCTCCTGCCACTGAACTTCACTAATTCCCACTATATCTAACTTTAACCTATCCATCTCTCTTTTTAAATTTTCTAACGTACCTGCCTCATTAAGGGATCTGACATTTCAAGCTCCAATCCGTAGAACACCAGTTTTCTTTCTCCTGATAACAACGTCCTCTTGAGTAGTGCCCACCCACTGATCTGAATGGGGGACCATTATACCTCCGGAATATTTTACCCAAGAGGACGCGATCATCATTTAACCATACAGTAAAGCTGCATGCCCTCAGGAAAAATTACGGCTGTTGTTTCCCTTTGCTTTCAGCCGTTCGCAGTTCCAGCACAGCAAGGCCATTTTGGTTGTGTTACAAGGCCAGATCAGTCAATCATCCAGACTGTTGCCCCTGCAACTACTGAAAAGGCTGCTGCCCCTCTTCAGCAACCACACGTTTGTCTGGCCTCTCAACAGATACCCCTCCATTGTGTTTGCACTTACGGCCATCTGTATCACTGAGACATGCAAGCCTTCCCAGCAACGGCAAGGTCCATGGTTCATGGAGGGGGGGGGAGGGGGCAACATGAGTAGCCAATGTATTACTACAGTCACTTTCAAAATACAAAATAAAATATGCTTCTGAAAATAAATAAGTTTGTAATGTTTTTAAGCAGAGACATGATTTTAGAACAAAATATTCTGTTTTACAAATTTAATGATATTTTTGTACTTCATTGCAATATTGTATGCTGACTACTAAAGTAATGGTGATAAGTTCACAAAATTGTGGTGTTTACTGTATGTGATCAGTTACTTAGATGTAGAAGAGTATGGAGTAGTAAACTTAACGAGTCTGTCTGGTACATATGCAATCACATATACATTCACATTTATACTCTGCAAGTCGCATTGTGGTGTGTGATGGAGGATACCTCTGACACTGTACGATGTAGTCTCTTCCCGCATGTAGTCATTTTAGTCAATGTTTGTGAGAATCTACATCTACATCTACATCTACATCTACATCCATACTCCGCAAGCCACCTGACGGTGTGTGGCGGAGGGTACCTTCAGTACCTCTATCGGTTCTCCCTTCTATTCCAGTCTCGTATTGTTCGTGGAAAGAAGGATTGTCGGTATGCCTCTGTGTGGGCTCTAATCTCTCTGATTTTATCCTCATGGTCTCTTCGCGAGATATACGTAGGAGGGAGCAATATACTGCTTGACACTTCGGCGAAGGTATGTTCTCGAAACTTTGACAAAAGCCCGTACCGAGCTACTGAGCGTCTCTCCTGCAGAGTCTTCCACTGGAGTTTATCTATCATCTCCGTAACGCTTTCGCGATTACTAAATGATCCTGTAACGAAGCGCGCTGCTCTCCGTTGGATCTTCTCTATGTCTTGTATCAACCCTATCTGGTACGGATCCCACATTGCTGAGCAGTATTCAAGCAGTGGGCGAACAAGCGTACTGTAACCTACTTCCTTTGTTTTCGGATTGCATTTCCTTAGGATTCTTCCAATGAATCTCAGTCTGGCATCTGCTTTACCGACAATCAACATTATATGATCATTCCATTTTAAATCACTCCTAATGCGTACTCCCAGATAATTTATGGTATTAACTGCTTCCAGTTGCTGACCTGCTATTTTGTAGCTAAATGGTAAAGGATCTATCTTTCTGTGTATTCGCAGCACATTACACTTGTCTACATTGAGATTCAGTTGCCATTCCCTGCACCATGCGTCAATTCGCTGCAGATCCTCCTGCATTTCAGTACAATTTTCCATTGTTACAACCTCTCGATACACCACAGCATCATCTGCAAAAAGCCTCAGTGAACTTCCGATGTCATCCACCAGGTCATTTATGTATATTGTGAATAGCAACGGTCCTATGACACTCCCCTGCGGCACACCTGAAATTACTCTTACTTCGGAAGACTTCTCTCCATTGAGAATAACATGCTGCGTCCTGTTATCTAGGAACTCCTCAATCCAATCACACAATTGGTCTGATAGTCCATATGCTCTTACTTTGTTCAATAAACGACTGTGGGGAACTGTATCGAACGCCTTGCGGAAGTCAAGAAACACGGCATCTACCTGGGAACCCGTGTCTATGGCCCTCTGAGTCTCGTGGACGAATAGCGCGAGCTGGGTATCACATGACCGTCTTTTTCGAAACCCATGCTGATTCCTACAGAGTAGATTTCTAGTCTCCAGAAAAGTCATTATACTCGAACACAATACGTGTTCCAAAATTCTACAACTGATCGACGTTAGAGATATAGGTCTATAGTTCTGCACATCTGTTCGACGTCCCTTCTTGAAAACGGGGATGACCTGTGCCCTTTTCCAATCCTTTGGAACGCTACGCTCTTCTAGAGACCTACGGTACACCGCTGCAAGAAGGGGGGCAAGTTCCTTCGCGTACTCTGTGTAAAATTGAACTGGTATCCCATCAGGTCCAGAGGCCTTTCCTCTTTTGAGCGATTTTAATTGTTTCTCTATCCCTCTGTCGTCTATTTCGATATCTACCATTTTGTCATCTGTGCGACAATCTAGAGAAGGAACTCCAGTGCAATCTTCCTCTGTGAAACAACTTTGGAAAAAGACATTTAGTATTTCGGCCTTTAGTCTGTCATCCTCTGTTTCAGTACCATTTTGGTCACAGAGTGTCTGGACATTTTGTTTTGATCCACCTACCGCTTTGACATAAAACCAAAATTTCTTAGGATTTTCTGCCAAGTCAGTACATAGAACTTTACTTTCGAATTCATTGAACGCCTCTCGCATAGCTCTCTTCACACTACATTTCGCTTCGCGTAATTTTTGTTTGTCTGCAAGGCTTTGGCTATGTTTATGTTTGCTGTGAAGTTCCCTTTGCTTCCGCAGCAGTTTTCTAACTCGGTTGTTGAACCACGGTGGCTCTTTTCCATCTCTTACGATCTTGCTTGGCACATACTCATCTAACGCATATTGTACGATGGTTTTGAACTTTGTCCACTGATCCTCAACACTATCAGTACTTGAGACAAAACTTTTGTGTTGAGCCAACAGGTACTCTGAAATCTGCTTTTTGTCACTTTTTCTAAACAGAAAAATCTTCCTACCCTTTTTAATATTCCTATTTACGGCTGAAATCATCGATGCCGTAACCGCTTTATGATCACTGATTCCCTGTTCTGCGTTAACTTTTTCAAATAGTTCGGGTCTGTTTGTCACCAGAAGGTCTAATATGTTATCGCCACGAGTCGGTTCTCTGTTTAACTGCTCAAGGTAGTTTTCAGATAAAGCACTTAAAAAAATTTCACTGGATTCTTTGTCCCTGCCACCCGTTATGAACGTCTGAGTCTCCCAGTCTACATCCGGCAAATTAAAATCTCCACCCAGAACTATAACATGGTGGGGAAATCTACTCGAAACATTTTCCAAATTATCCTTCAGGTGCTCAGCCACAACAGCTGCTGAGCCAGGGGGCCTATAGAGACATCCAATTACCATGTCTGAGCCTGCTTTAACCGCGACCTTCACCCAAATCATTTCACATTTCGGATGTCCGTCAATTTCCTTCGATACTATTGCACTTCTTACCGCTATAAACACGCCTCCCCCTTCACTGTTCAGCCTGTCTCTGCGGTATACATTCCAATCTGAGTTCAGGATTTCGTTACTGTTTACGTCTGGTTTCAGCCAAATTTCTGTCCCTAGTACTATATGGGCGTTGTGATCGTTTATTAATGAGAGCAGTTCTGGGACCTTTCTATAGACGCTCCTGCAGTTTACTATTAGCACATTAATATTGTTATTCCCTGTTGCATTTTGCCTACTCCTATCTTGCCGCGTCTCAGGAGGCGTCTTGTCGGGCCTAGGGAGGGGATTCTCTAACCTAAAAAACCCCCATGTGCACTCCACACGTACTCCGCTACCCTTGTAGCCGCTTCCGGCGTGTAGTGCACGCCTGACCTATTCAGGGGGACCCTACATTTCTCCACCCGATAGCGGAGGTCGAGAAATTTGCACCCCAGATCTCCGCAGAATCGTCTGAGCCTCTGGTTTAAGCCTTCCACTCGGCTCCAAACCAGAGGACCGCGATCGGTTCTGGGAACGATACTACAAATAGTTAGCTCTGATTCCACCCCGCGAGCGAGGCTTTCCGCCTTCACCAATTCCGCCAACCGCCTGTACGAACTGAGGATGACCTCTGAACCCAGACGGCAGGAGTCATTGGTGCCGACATGAGCAACAATTTGCAGTCGGGTGCACCCAGTGCTCTCTATCGCCGCCGGTAGGGCCTCCTCCACATCTCGGATGAGACCCCCCGGCAAGCAGACAGAGTGAACACTGGCCTTCTTCCCCGACCTTCTCGCTATTTCCCTAAGGGGCTCCATCACCCGCCTATCGTTGGAGCTCCCAATAACTAATAAACCCCTCCCCCCGTGTGCCTGCTCGGACCTTGCTGAAGGAGCAGCCACATGTCCCCTCACAGGCAGAGCGGGCGACGCCACACGGCCAGCCTCCACATTGACCTTCCGCCTCGTGCGCCGCGAACGCCGCTGAACCCGCCACTCCCCTTGGGGAGAGGGTGGCCCAACCGCGCCCGGTACCCGCGAAGATGTCTCGACAGCAGGGACAGTGGGTGAAACATGTAACACCTGGGGTGTACCTTGCGACGCACCAGACTCCCCACTGCCGCTACACTCCGAGGCAGCAGCCTGAAGACGGCTGACCGCGGCCATCAACACGCTCAGCTGTTCGCGAACATTGGCCAGATCCTCCTGCGTCCGTACACAGCAGTCACACATCCTATCCATCCTAAGGAAACAATTTACTGAAGAGAGTTAATCAACCTTTAACTAGACTGCTAATTCACTAAAGGCGGCTGCTTATTCACTAAACTGTGGTTGCTAGCCACTTGTAGAAAACAATGAAAATAGCACTACCTGTCTCTGGACTGTATTGAAAACAAACTCTAGCACTACTGGCACTATGGTTGACTACAGGGACTCTCTCTTACTGTATTCAAAACAAACACGAAATCTATGGAACACTATTAAGAGCACTCGAAAATTAAAGCTTCCTAAAAGCAAATACACACGGAAGAAGAAGTGACAAGTAAGAAAAATACAGTTAATACTTAAATTAAGGTAGCTCGCTGCACAGCAGACGTGAAGCAGGCGGCAGTTACGACGACACTGTCTGTACATGCATTGTTTCCAGCAACACATTCACTGAGAGTGCTTTCCATACCGAAAATATAAGTAAATGCAGAAAGAGGTGGACATTGTTCTGATACAAATTAAAAAGTAAAGGAGACGTCACACTGTTGCAAGCCCTTAGTTGTAGCACTAAAAAGTACTGTAAGATAGTAAACAGAATGTACTGTACCAGTTGCAGTACAGTAGAAACTCTATTACCTGACCTTCGATTAACCCACTCCTCGGATTATCTGACCACGTGTCTGACCATGCATCTCTGCTCCATGCCGAACAGCACTATCGATCAATTTTACTCCTGTCACAACAGATGTCCTCCTGAATCGTGCTCCGATGCGTACTCACTTGGCCGACTTCTGTACTACCAGACTGTTTGGAATACTGTACTCTCGAATTTGCTGTTTTACCTGTGTGTGTTTTATTTGTACTACTATATTTCTTTTAATTTTAAAGTTGCAGGTAAATTTTATACACTTCTGGCATCGTCAGAGTAGGGACGATCTGTAGTATTACGAACACTGAATAAATTCTCAACCGCCAAGATCGCTAAAATCATTTATTCATACAGGTGGCTGGTTTTAGCAATTTTCTTTTGCCATGTACATCATATTAAATAATCTCCTCCAGCAGTACAGTAAGTGGTGCTACATAATGTATGTCCATTTTGGTACTGTGAGGTACTCTAGAAGTTGTGTCAGTTTTAAAATAACAGCTATGTACACACACACATTATTTCACCGATTACAAGTGCTCACATTCATCACCATCACCAGTTGTAAAATGGTGGTGAATGTGAACACTTGTAATAAACCCCCACCAACTGAAATACTGTTGAGTGGTACTTAATGTTATGTGTCGACCAAAGTGCCGACACAGTGTTATTTTGAAGGGGCCGAATAGGCACGCTATAAGCTCACCCAGAATATCGTGAAGTCTGAAACAGGATGCTCAATGAATGCTAATAAGAAAAGTACGTTGCTTTGGGAATACTTAACTTTAATCCATCCTTTTGGTATACATCGTTTATGGTGAATACAAGTAAGACTCTCTCCAGATATGGTTAACTGCGCCTTGCTAGGTCGTAGCTATGGACTTAGCTGAAGGCTATTCTAACTGTCTCTCGGCAAATGAGAGGAAGGCTTCGTACGTCTAGTCGCTAGCAATGTTGTCCGTACAACTGGGGCGAGTGCTAGTCCGCATCTCTAGACCTGCCATGTGGTGGCGTTAGGTCTGCAAGTACTGACAGTGGCGACACGCGGGTCCGACATGTACTAATGGACCGCGGCCGATTTAAGCTACCACCTAGCAAGTGTGGTGTCTGGCGGTGACACCACACTTAAGATAGGTAAATAAATTAGTAAAATCAAAGTGAAGTGAAGTAGAAATTAGAAAATAAATGAAAAACTTAGTTTAGTTTAGAAGAATTACACACTGGCAAACAGCGGACAGAGCAGCGGTGGTAATGGCTGGCGCTTGTAAGTCAGCACGTTCAGGAGAAGCCGTCGCCCTCCCCACATAAGCGGAAGCTGTCGATTCAGCCGTCAGGGCATCGTCCGACCGGCTCACGTGTTTCTCAATGGTCACATGTGATCAAGGCCCTCGCCTACATTCCGAGAGCCAATGACCGACGTTAAGAAGATTCTTCGAGAAGCTTTTCAATGTGACAGAAGAGGCAATGACCGTGAAGTCGTTCACCTCCAGTGAACTGAAGTGAATAAATACGCGAGACGCAGTGGGCCCGACAGGAGTCATTTTCAGTTCAGTTTTGGAGCTGAAGACCGTCATGCGGGAAGAGACTACATCGTACACAGAAGCACCAACTCTGCCCCTGTGATGGAATAGCAAGCCACAGCCTCGCTGCCAGAAGACAGAAGTAAAAGGTATTTGAAGACTGATTTTTACGTACCCGGGTGACTCGTGAGGATGGGAAGGAGACGGCCTCACATCAGCAGTCACCTGTGAGCTGGGATGAAGATCTGACAGCCAAAGACTGGCAAGTGGGAGTCCATTGTTCGAGTCCGGGACACTGGCCTTCCCCCACCGCGTCGCTCCGCTGGCCGATGCACAACACGTGGCCGCTTAGAGAAGAGAAACAGTGGGACGCCGTATCCAAGGTATCACCATCCGATTCACGACTTCGTTCTCAATAATTAAACGGGCCACCTCACAAGGTGCGTCTCCAGCCAACTGGGCGAGACGGCGACACGAGATACACACCGCCACGCGTAATCAGACACCGCCACTGCCGCAGCAGAAGGCTTCGCAAACGACACAGCTGCCGCTCTCCCAGCCAGAACATCCAGTAAGCAAACAGTTGTACAAAACTTTCAATAAAAGTTATCTTACGTAAAAATGCTGTTTCATTCTACCTCATACCCGAGCCAAGGAAGAACCAACCCTGCTTACATGTTTTTAAGAGAGATAAAGTAATTTATTTAGTGTTTTTCACCCTGACATAATGCTTTAGAATCAAATGCCCTTTGCAGTAATGCTCATCTTAACAATTGACTACCATCAAAAGAGAGAACCCAGTTACAATACCAACATGCAAAACAAATATGCTACAAAGTTATGCACAAAACTACGAGGAGTGTTCATTAAGTAACGCAACACATTTCTTTCTGACTGCATTTGGTTTTATTCAGGATTCCAATACTTCATAGTATTCTCCACTCTTTTGACTACAAACTCTTATTTTTCAACACAATCTCTGTTCAGTGTGGCAGCCTTACTGGGAGGGCCTGTATGCTAGCACGGTACCACTCTGCCGGTCGACAGCAGAGCCAGAGCTGCATCTATAACCTCCCCCTCACCCGTGTACTTCATACATCCAGTTAACAGCAAGGTGTCAGTGATCTGTTAATCACCTCGGTCGAGTGTCGCCAAGTACCGACACTGCACGAGTCGCAGCAGTCACGTGAAAGATTGGACAGGTTTCTGCGACCTTTTTGCAGTAATGGCAGATGCCTATCCCATCAGCTCACCCTGCTTTTGTCCACTGCCAGTTCCCCGTAGACATTCTGCAAGTGCCTACGAGTATCTGCGGTGCTCTAGTTACGAGAATTACAGTGACAGTTGTCTACTTGGAACGTACCTCCATTACAGATACCATTTTGAAAGTAGCACTGCCACCTATTGGAACTTTGTGAAAATATATGGACTGACGTGGCAATATTCCACAACAAATTCCTCATTTCTGCAACTGATGTCAGAGGAAAAAAATGTCACATTACTTTCCGAGTATCCCTCATAATATATATTTCAGCCCCACAAAACCCCTCCCCCCCCCCCCCCCCAACCAGCCCCAACCCCAAAACTGTATTAGATAGGAGTTTTTATACGAGGACTATTCAGAAAGTAGGGAATGTTTTGGCATTAAAATAAAACTAAGTACAAGAAAGACATTTTATTATATTCATTTGAAAGAGCAACTGACACACTACTTTTCCACATAGTCACCAAATACATTGAGGCATTATCATAGTGGTGGACAAGCTTTGAAAGACCTTCGTTGTAAAATTCTGCCACCTGAGACTTCAGCCAGTGAGTAACACCCACTTGGAGTTCCGCATTGTCATCAAAGCACTGTGTTGCAAGCCAGTTCTTCACCTTGGGAAACAAGTGGAGGTCACTTGGTGCAAGATCAGGGCTGTAGGGCAGATGAGGGAAAATTTCCCATTTGAATGAATTAAGGAGTTCTTTAATGCAGTTTGCCATGTGAGGTAGAGCATTGCCATGCAAAAACAAAATTTTGGACATTAGCTTTCCTTGGCGTTTGTTTTGAACTGCTCTTCTAAGGCTGTGCAAAGTTTCACAGTTTTTTTATTGAGGGGGGGTGGGGGGGGGGGGGGGGTGAGGAAGCCTTGTGTGCCCCCATTCCAAGGACTGTAATTTTGTCTCATAATTCACGTGTTTCACCCACGTCTCGTCACCGGTTACGATTCAATCCAGCAATGAATCCCCATGTTTGTGGTAGGCCTCCAGAAATGTCAACGTTGCCCACATTCGCTGTTCTTTATGGTGCTCTGTAAGCATTTTGGGCACCCATCGTGCACAAAATTCGTGGTAGCCCAGCTTTTGAGTGACAATTTCAAACAACAAAGTCTGTGAAACTTGTGGAAATGAAAGCAAAAGCTCTGTTATTGTGAAGCAATGGTTTTCACAAATTGTTTTGTCAACTTTTGTGACAAGATCTTCAGTCACAATGCTTGGGCGTCCACTCTTCTCTACCCTTCCCACTTACGTTCGGCCATTTTTAAATTGAATGCACCATTTCCAGATGGAACATTCACCCATTAAATTGTTCCCTTACACTTCACACAGTTCACAATAAATTACTATAGGTTTTAGGTTTTTTCCCAACAAAAATCATACCACAGACCGCACCTCACAACTGGTGGGTTTTTCGATTGCAGTGTACATTTCAAATTTGAATATAAAAAATGCCGGCTGAGCTGCTGAGCACACACATACCAAAATATACGAGGTCAGCATGTGCCTAGCGGCGTCAGACGGTAACGTTTCCTACTTTCTGAATAGCCCTCATAACAATCTTAGTTGCAGTTGTTCAAGATTTTTTTTAAATTTATGTCAGTGGTGCTCTGTTTTAACAGTTGATGACTGGAATAACATTTATTACATTTTTCTCTGCCAACTTGTTCCCAGATATATGATAGCGCATTTGTTGTTTGTTCCAGACTGGATATATCACGCTGCAGAGGTCTCGACAGAGCCCTAGTCCCTTACCTTGCTGCGTTACCACGACTTCCCACATTTTTTTATGGAAAACATGGATTTTTCCAAAGTTGCAACCAGGACTGAGCAGTATCTTCAAAATGTCCAGTTTGCACTGCCTGAAACTTGACCGTTCCCTTGTTACTGGAGTGCTATTTGATAAGTTTCCAGGAAAGCTTGTTGGTTTCAGGTAAGGAAAGGTCTACCCTACGTGATTTCTGTGCAGTTCACCATTAAGTGTTTGGTGGAGGATTCACAGATCATTATCATAGTTCACGTTACATTCCACTCTCCAATAGCATGTGGAAAAAATCAACATATTAATCTTTTCCTGTGAGCTCTGAATTATTCTATTTTATCACTGTAGTCAGACTTCCTTTTGATTTTACTTGTAGGGTCGACATTTATTTGTCTGTATGCTACATAATTGAAAAGGTGAAAAATCTTATTGTAGTCCTTGTGACATTAGGATTGTAGAATCGTCTTATTGGCAGGTAGGACTATAATTTCCTTGTCCCCTTGCAGATTTCTCAGTGTTTCTTGCTCTTCCTTGAAGATGCTGGATCTTAGTATAGGCACTGTGATAAGTGCTCTAAAGGTTTTACAACAAACCACCTCTTCTGCTTCCGGTGGTAGAGAAGCTGCAACATATTCCATGGAGCTGATGTAATCTACTACTGGTATAATTTTTGGAGTGTGTATGAAATTGAGCCCTTTAGCAAGGATCTTCACTGTATTCTCATCTACATGATTGTCGGTGAGATTAATGACAGTATGTTTCCCTGTACCTTGTCTTGGCTTTTTGTGCTAATGATTGAATTTTGTTTTCTGGTGCGAAGTAATTTTCAACTGCACTGATTCTGTTTGTGACAAGGCCATATTGTCACCCCATTCCCAAGAATTCCAGAGTGTGTAACTGACATGTAAAGATGGAGATGAAGAATTTTTTTAAGTGATCTCTGGCATTCTTCGGATTTCATGAATTCTCTCTCTTACTAGGGCCAAGTTTGCAAGGCTGGTGTGTTAATGTGATGTTCGATGTCTGCAGATGTAGGTACGGCTTTTTCATCCTGACACCTTGTCGAATAGATCTGTGTACTGAGAAGTCTACCTTTCACCTGGCACAGCTTCTCCAACTGATATGCATTGTGAAATGTTTACTCCCTGTTGAATGAAGTGAGGTGATCTCTCAGGCTTTCCAAGTGTGGTTGGTTAATGGTGTGTTGTGCTGAGTCCTCCCCCCCCCCCCCCCCCCCAAGCCAACTGCGGAAGTGGAATATTGATATTATGGTCAGTTTCAGTGGTATTGCCCTCTTGACCAGGTTCCACTTTGACACCTTGGAACTAATCATGGAAAACATTGAAGATTGTATCACAGAAAGTTTTGTGTGTTTTCTGAAGTCAACTTATTTCCTATTCAAAGGAAAATATGATGACCAAACCCCTGATGGCAAACCTATTCATGGAACCCAATTAAACAAAGGTAGTAAAATCCTCCAAGCTGAAACATGTTTCTATTGGCACATGGATGGCACTTGTCTTTTGGTCACATCAAGCAGAAAAACTTGAGCTCCTGGAACACGTAAACTCTTTGTAACATAAAACCCATGATGCAACTTTGAAAAGAGAACTAGCTACCTTTCCTTGACATGATATGAGAACACGTTGACACCTTTGTCACAATGCATAAGGCAAACCTATATGCACTGACCTATCTCCATGCCTCAAGTCATCATCAGCTAACAAAAATTTGTTGCTACAAAATCTGGTCGATACTTTCAGACAAGGAGAGCATCATTGAAGAATTACAAGCAATGCTCCAAAGTAATGGGTACTCAGATTGTCAAAATCAAGAATGAATGAGAAAAAGATTAAGTCTGAGAAGGAAGAAGAGAAGCAAACAACTGCTTACATATCTAATGCCGGCCAAATATTCAGAAAGATCAGTAGGCTCCTATAGAAATATGGCACACAGTGCATTTCACTCCTTTCAACTAAGATAAAAAGTAGTCTTTACAGTGTTAAAGACAATATGTCACCTTGAGGTTGAAGCTCTTCTGTCCACCTTTGCTTACAAATAGATTTGATTTTGGATGTGGTGTCACCGCCAGACACCACACTTGCTAGGTAGTAGCTTAAATCGGCCGCGGTCCATTAGTACATGTCGGACCCACGTGTCGCCACTGTCGGTACTTGCAGACCTAGCGCCACCACATGGCAGGTCTAGAGAGGCGGACTAGCACTCGCCCCAGTTGTACGGACGACATTGCTAGCGACTAGACGTACGAAGCCTTCCTCTCATTTGCCGAGAGACAGTTAGAATAGCCTTCAGCTAAGTCCATAGCTACGACCTAGCAAGGCGCAGTTAACCATATCTGGAGAGAGTCTTACTTGTATTCACCATAGAGATGTACCACACGAGAGAATAAAGTTAAGTATATGAGACGCGCCGTTCTTTTCTATTTAGCATTCATTGAGCGTCCTGTTTCAGACTTCACGATATTCTGGGTGAGCTAATAGCGTGCCTATTCGCCCCCCTCAAAATAACACTGTGTCGGCCCCTCGGTCGACACATCATTGGAGAGGGTCCACCTTGAGCAAAACACAATTTTATTTTTTCCTCTATCTTCCAGACATGTTTCGATGAAGTTCCAACATCATCAGTGGGGCTTTATTTTTGTCCTTGTTACAAAATGCTATCGTTTTCCCATGTTTTTGTATTTCTTATTATAATTGTTTTTTTCACAGTTTGTCATTTTTTGTGGTTTCACCACTATCTCCGCTGTGAAGACCTGCACTATGTAACATTCACTATAACTGTTTACAAATTATGTCTCCAAAATTCTGGCGTATATCAAATGCCATTAGAACATAGCATGTCTTACGTGGGGGCAGACTATTGGGACATTCGAGGAGAGGTGAAAGCACATCAGTGACACATCCGACTGTAACAACCAAGCAAACCAGCTATCGCTAAGTACTGCCTCGAATATAATTATGAAATGAAATATAATGTGAACAGCCTTGCAGTGGAAATATCAGGTTTCTGGGACAGCATAATTAAGGAGCCAACTGCAATAAGTATGTTAGAAAACCTAACAAACAAGGACAAAGGCTTGATTTTCAATGAGGCTTGAGGCCCTGCACTCATTTTGTTCTCTCTGGCCATTATATTCACCAGAGCTGGGACACAGAATTTGCATTTCATGGAATTTCAGCTTGAGCTCTGAAAAACAAGCACATCAAAAGGCAAAGTAGGTGTCTGGAATCCAACTCGGCTAGAAATAGCAGCATGACACCAATAATAACAGTCAAGTCTTTCGGAGTGCATGCATCGAGTACACACAGCAGCAAACTTTGCAGCACTTTAGGAAGACAGTTGGGCTAGTAATCAACATGTTGTGCATAAAATGGAAACAACTCAGCAAAATAACTGGAAGAACACAATCTGTCACACCGATAAAACCTGAGAGATGGCAAGAAACTGGCTACTTTGCAGTAACACGAGTATCCACATGGTCAGTGGGACGAAGTCTGGAGCACTATCTACTGTCAGTATGTTTGTCACTGTGGTGACATCCACTAATACAGTGGCAGTGAGAAGAACACCGGTGGAAAGAGGCACAACCACAGCGGTGTGCGCAACAAAAACATTGTATTTAATACTGACAAGACAAATTCTGTTTAGATGAGTCCCAGCTCTGCATACACTATTGTGATGGATGTAATCATGTGGGGTAGCTCTGAGTATAAACATTGTCATATGAGCCCAGCACCTAGTGTGATGATATGGGGGCACTACCAAGTTCACAAGTTCTAAGGTAACATATCACTTTAACAAGCAGAGGTGTTGCACAACATTTACCAAACCAACGAATGATGATTGCAACAACAAAAATTTAAGTAATGAGTTAGTATAGCATGCTGTTTGGAAATTTGTTTTCTTTCTGTGTGTTTAAGTTGAATGGACACAGCATATCTGCTAGTCAGGATGACAACAGGAATCTAAGCTTCATAGTACCTGTTGGTTTTGCATTGTCTGCTCCTACCTTGGAGATATGGTACAATCCACAGGAGGAGGACATCTGTGACAATCGTGATGATGTCCCCAATATCTGGAGAGTCTTTGAGATCGTTCAGTTAGCTGTCATCCAAGAGAGAATAAAGGTCAATTACTATCATACGTAATTGTATTGAGCAAATCTAATGATACTGCTCCTTGGTCATAAAGGAATGTATGACATGTTTGACTGTTGTAATTAATAGATCAATGTATTCATATTAACAAAGAACGTTTCTACATTATTTATTGGAAATTTGAGATTTGTAAGAGATCTGTTCAACTTCCAGCACAGAAGTTGCAGAAGGAAATAAAGTCCACAGTAACGAAGACTGCACAGTTAGTCCGATCTAGGTATGAATAATTCTATAATGGCAAACAGAAATTTATACACAGGTATATTACATTACATAAAACATGATATAACACCTCAACACAATCACTTCTGGTTCCAACAGATATTAATACAGACAGCATAATTTGCATTTCTGGCAAGTGGCTTAGCTGAGATGAGTCTCCGAAGTCACTGTGACAATCTGTGAACGAGGCAACTTAATATCACATGTCACCATTGCTGTCCTGACCTACCCACCTAGATACAGTGATTGTTCTGCTACTGCTCTGGCCAATATGTTTTCCAGAACTTTGACCAACTGAAAACACCTGGCCATTTGCTGAGAGACTGGCACGCCAACAACCAACAGCTGCTATGACTGATGAACTCTGCCATAAGGCTGAAGCAGAATAGAATGCCAGAATGAAATTTTTGCTTTGTGGTGGAGTGTGGACTGATATGAAACTTCCTGACATACTAAATGTGTGTGCTGGACCAAAAGTTGAAGTGTGGACCTTTGCCTTCTTTGGGCCCATACTCTACCGGCTGAGGTCGCCAAGCACGACTCGTGAACAGCCCTCAAAGTCTTACTTCCATAATTATCTGGTCTTCTACCTTCCAAACTTCACAGAGGCGTATTTTTGGGTAGCTCAGTCAGTAGAGCACTTGCCACGGAAAAATCAAAGGTCCTCAGTTCATGTCTTGATCCGGTACACGGTTTTAGAATAGAACAAATTACCCATACCTAAAGTCAAATCTCAGTTCAACCCAATGCTCAGCCTGGTTGGAGCCATTGTTGCGGCTACAGTTGGCAGCTTTGTGTACGTTTCACATCCTGTATACTCCACAACCATATACAAACAAAATTGTGTATTCTTCTTACTATACAGCATAGTGAGGTGACAGAAGTCTTGGGATACCTCCTACTATCATGTTGGACTTTCTTCTGCTTGGCGTAGTGCAGAAACTCGATGTGGCATGGACTCAATGGATGTCCCGTGCAGAAATATTGAGCCATGGTGTCTCTATAGCCATCCATAACTGCAAATAGTGTTACTGGTGCAGGATTTTGTGCACAAACTAACCTCTCATTTATGTCCTATAAATGTTTGATGGGATTTATGTCGGGGAATCTGGTGGCCCAATAATTCATGCAAATTGTCCAGAATGTTCTTCAAACCAACAGCAAAGAACTGTGACCGTCCACAATTGTTTGGGAAGTTGAAATCCATGAATGGCTGCAAATGGTCTCCAAGCTGCTGAACATAACCATTTCCTGTCAATGATTGGTACGGTTGGACCACAGAACCTGGTCCATTTCATATAAACAAAGCCCACATTATCTGAAATCTAAACTCATCTGAACAGGCCATAGTTTCCAAGTCATCTAGTGTCCATGCAATATGGTCACAAGCCAGGAGAATTACTGCAGATGATGTTATGCTGTTAGCAGAGGCACTTGCAACAGTTATCTGGTGCCATAGCTCATTAACACAAATTTCGTTGGACTGTCCTAATGGATATGTTCATCATATGTTCCACATCGAATTCTATGGTCATTGCATGCAGTGTTGCTTGTCTGTTAACACTGACAACTCTACACAAATGCCACTTCTCTCAGTCATCAAGTGAAGGTCACTGGCCACCACTTCACTCATGGTGAGAAGTAATGCCTGAAATTTGCTATTTTCGGCACACTTTTGACACTGAAGATCACGGAATATTGAATTCCCTAATGATTTCTTAAATGGAATGTCACATTAGTCTAGCTTCAACTACCACTCCACATTCAGAGACTGTTAATTCCCACTGTGCAGCCACAACCATGCTGGAAACTTTTTCACATGACTCACCTGAGTACAAATTACAGCCCCGCCAATGCACTGCCCTCTCATACCTTGTGTACACAATACTACCACCATCTATATATGTGCACATTGTTATCCCATGACTTGTCACCTCATTGTACATGCACAATAACTAAGATTTCATTATTTGCTTTTTTTCTGTGTGTTGATGTCAAGCACTGCCTTAATCAAACAGACTTTCCATAGGGGGAGTACCGATACTGAAAATGTGTGGAATAAAAGGAAATATTTTTTTTTGTTTTTAGTTTGAGAAATCTTGGTGTTTTTTGGTACAAAGTGGATGCCTTGGAAGATGTGTGTGTGTGTGTGTGTGTGTGTGTGTGTGTGTGTGTGTGTGTGAGAGAGAGAGAGAGAGAGAGAGAGAGAGAGAGAGAGAGAGAGAGAGACTGACTCAATGTCTCCTACATGTGGTGGGCAGCCTTCTCTCTTCTTCATATTACTGAGAGACTGAATATGTTTCTTAACTATTTGGGCAGGTTACTTCCAGTCTCATTGTTTTGGCAGGATTATAGACATATTGAACTACCCCACCTTGCAATACAGCCAGTCATAACCTATAATTAAAACACGGCACACCTGAATTTTCAGACTGTGGTTTGTATATATGCATTCTCATTGCTCTAACAAGAAAACTGTGGGCTAAGCATGACCAAGTCTGAGATGAAGGTAATAATCATTTACAATTGTTACAAAAACATTAGTCTGATGAGAAATGAACATCAAACTTAAGATGAACAGTGAAATTTAAAACCACAGTACTAAAATTGAAAATGTTACAGTTTCAGAATGTAGTTTTATATTCTTGTGCAAAAGTAACAGGCTGCCAGTAAAAACCAGAGAGGAGATTTGAAATCTCTAGCTTTTCAAAAATTAAATACAAGAGCATCTTATCGCTTACTGAGTATTAAGATTCAACAGTCTAAGTTTCAGTACATGCCTAACAAGATTTCAACTTTTCAGTATACAGACAGCCAGTATCGCTATTTGAAATCAATAGAGACACCCTGATGTGAGAAATAATGAAAGGTAAAGTGTCTTCTAAGACACAGCGATTAGCTGACTTGGTGGCTCTCTAGCTACAAATCCAAAGGTCTGGGGTTCAGCACTACAGTGGCCCTAATACTTTTCTGTAAATTACCAAGTGATCATCAGTTCATGTGAAAAATTACAAGCTGTGTAATGATTCTGAGTCAACATTAAAACGTATGTCTCTCCTATAATTGGTTGGTAAATCAGTTCTAAGCTCAAACAAAGAACCCTGCTACTAAACTACTGTAGTGTCCAAACCAACCTTCAGTTTGAGTACAACTTTACATACATAATACCATTATTTATAACACATTACAAAATAATCTAGAAGCAATTCCCATAACTAACAATGTGACAGTTGTAATTTGTGGTTAGTATATTTCACAGAAGTTGCCTGCAATGACTCTTTTGCTCGCTAATACACAACTTGACTCCCTCCATATCCCTAAATACTCATTTGCAGGATGCAATTTATTGAACACGATGTGTAACTGAATATGGTGTTACAAGTGCTGGATAAAATAAAGATTGCACTTTTATTTTTCAACCATTATGAAGCTGACACACAAACAGAAAGACAGAGTGAAGTATGTGCACTTTCATAGTACATTTTACAGGACTGTGGGTTTCGGAAATTATCTACAGAGTCAAGGAGAATAATTCTGAAAAATACAAACAGTTGATATGCCAATGCTTCCACTATATGTTTGCTTCATTAGCATTTCAAAGATTTTATATAAATTATGAAAAGAATAGATTGCTACTCGCCACTTGGAGGAGACATTGAGTCACAGACAGACACAACAGAAAGACTGCTAGACACACAAGCTTTACGCAAAATGGCCTTCTCCTGAGATACAAAACACTCACACTCACACACAATACTTATACTACTTCTATATATTGTATTCCACGAGAAACAAAGTAAAGAAATAATATGTCAAGTAATTTTTAAAAAATAATTTTCTCATTAATAAGTTTATAATCAAACATTGCATTTATGCATGAAATTACAAAGGAGAACAGTGCTTAAAATGTAATATTGGAAGGTCATTAACATACAACATGAACAGAAAGGGTCTTGACACACTTGCCTGGGGCACACCTTAAGTTACTTCCACATCTGACAATGACTCCATCCAAGATAAACTACTGTGTCCTTACTATCAACAAGTCTTCAATCCAGTCACAAATTTCACTCAATAACACACATGATCGAACTTTTGATGATAAGCAAAGGTATTGTACTGAGTCAAATGCTTTCCGGAAATCAAGAAATAATGCATCCACCTGACTGCCTTGATATATAGCTTCCCATATGTCATGTGAGAAAAGTGCTAGTTGGGTTTCACATTATCATGTTTTCAGAATCCATGCTTCCAACCTAATATTTTGGGTAGGAAAAATATATGGTGTATGTGATGGGGTTGCAATCCTAAGAGTAGAATCCTATCACATCAAAGCATTGACCCATCAAACCTTCCAATGCTTAAAACACCTCAAAGAAATTTCTTCTATTATGATCTACTGCTATCAATCATCATATTGCACTTTGTCTACTCTCCTTTCAAAATGGGTTTTTTCAAAGGCATCTTCATTTAAAAAACAGCAATAAGTCACAATACATGATGTCTGGAGAGGAAGACTGGCAAACAACTGAAATTTAATTTTCGGACAAACGGTTCAGTTGTGATCAGATGGGCATCATAGCGATGCAACTTGTCTTCCACTGACCTGGGCTCTTGCCCTGAAATACCTCACAAAGACTGTACAGAATTACTTGACTACTAGCTTGTTACTTCTTAACCTTTTAGTGCCTTTTCATTTAGTAGATGTTATAGGTAACACCCACTGACTTACAGTTAGTTCCTCCAATGCTCAGTACCAAATAAGGCAGCAAGAATCCTCCAGTGAACCATCAGCTGCCAGGTTTTCAGCTTCCTCCCAGATCATGTCCATGCACTGATGATCCTTTGCAGAAGTTTATTTCTTTGTGCTACAAGATCTTGCTGTATCCATCTGTTTATTTCAACAGAAATGTTGATTTGGGGTTGTTCCATCTTTCATGCAGAGAACATGCCCCACAAGCTTCAGCCTTCTTTCAGCAATGACTTTGTGCAGGCTGGATAGACCACTTCTCAGCACTTCTTCATTTGAAATGTGGTGGTGATAACTGACCTTCAGAACTTTCCTGAAGAATTGTTGGTATAAAACATTGAGCTTGTGTATCAATTTTACTGATATTTTCCACATCTAACATGCATATATGGCCATCGGAAGGATGATAATAGTACGACCAAAGCTTTGTTGACACAACCTTTGAATATATGTTGGAAGATTGTAGAAGCTCTCCCAATTCTGCTGCTGTTGTCCACATCTATGTCCCCATTATTACAGATAAGGTTGTTGGGGTCAACAGAAGCGTCCAATCCCACGCGTCGGTTTTGACCCGTGACATAAGGGTGTTATGGTGTGTGACGTCATGACGGCACGGAGTTTGGTGTGGCGTGTTTGTAGATGTCATCGTGTTGTGGTTTGTTGTGCCCTCTGGTGGTATGTTCAGGGTTTTCATTTGTTTGGTGTTTTGGGCTCAGTTAGCTGTTGCTCAGTGTCAAGTATTGTTCGAGTGTGTTTGAAGTGGAATTCGTTTCAGTGGTTAACGATTTTGTGGTTTTGTGTGAATGTTAATTTAGTGGTGATCGCTGTACGTCGTGTGGTATTTTTATTAAATTTAATCGGTTGTTGTTTTTTGATCAGGAATGGATATGACAGATAAGATTAATAGTTCCTGTTTGAGGGCTATGATGGGGAACACCCCTTTAGAGCTCATTAAGTTTCTGCAGATTTTTGGCTTAATTGCCAAGGTGGTCAAATGCAGTGTTTGCCGTGAAGAAATGAAGTTGGCTAAAGTTCCGGCCTCTCAGACCAGGGTCGGTTATATGTGGCGCTGTAGGAAAGATGACATTTGGCGTTCCATACGGCGCGGTACCTGGTTCGAGAAGTCTAGGTTGGGCATGTGCGAGATAGTACTGGTTACTTATTACTTTTGTTATAGATCCCCACACAGTTTTTGCATGCATGAGACTGGTGTGAGTGAGAGGAGTGTGCTTGATTGGTTTTCTTTTTGTTGTGAAGTGTGTTCAGAGTTTACTAAGTACAGGGGTAAGCTGGGGGGGGGAGGGGGGGGGGGCATGGGGTTGTTGTGGAGGTGGACGAGTCGCAGTTTAGGAAAAGGAAGTATGGGAGGGGTAAGTCGGTGGCTGGTCTCTGGGTGTGGGGGGCTGTTGTTCCAGGGGGTGGGTGTTCCGAATGTGTTTTTAGGGTTGTGGAAGGGAGGTCTAAGGCTGAATTAGTAGGGTTAATTGAGGAATATATAGAGCCAGGGTCCACAGTAGTTTCTGATGCTTTTTCTTCATATAGGGGGTTGGGTGAGAGGGGATTTCATCATTTAGTAGTGAATCATAGCTTAGAGTTCAAGAATTATGAGATGGGGGCTTCTACCAATACAATAGAGGGGATGTGGGGGGTGGTTAAGTCAGTTCTTGGGAGGGGGAAGAGGCGCTGTTCTAACCTTCAGTCTCATTTAGATGAGTACTGTTGGCAGACGAGTATCCCTGAGGGCTATTGTGTTGTTCGGGTTTTCTTAAGGGCTGCGAGTAAAATGTATAGGCCGAAAGTAGTTGGTTAGGGTGGTCTGGGTAGGTAGGTGGGTGGGTGGGTGGGTGGGTGACTGGCTGGCTGCAGCTCAGGGTGGGGTGGGTGGTTTATTTTGTGTTAGAGTGTTTGTGAGGGTGGGGGGGGGGGGGGGGGGGGGAAGAGTGTGTGTGTTCATGTTTTAGTTGTGGAGGATCTATTTTGCTGAAGTTTTTGTTGAGTTGTAGTGTGTGATTGAGATTTTTTTATGTTGCATTTGGTTTTTGTTTGTGAGATTTTTATTTTGGGTTGAGGGGGGAGGTTGGGTTGGTTGGAGGGGGTTGAGGTGTGGGTGGGTCGGGTTTTTCTTTTGGTTGAGTATTTTTTCGTGTGTGTGTGTGTGTGTGTGTGTGTGTGTGTGTGTGTGTGTGTGAGAGAGGAACCATGGACCTTGCCTTTGGTGGGGAGGCTTCCGTGCCTCAGCGACACAGATGGCCGTACCGTAGGTGCAATCACAATGGAGGGGTATCTGTTGAGAGGCCAGACAAACGTGTGGTTCCTGAAGAGGGGCAGCAGCCTTTTCAGTAGTTGCAGAGGCAACAGTCTGGATGATTGACTGACCTGGCCTTGCAACATGAACCAAAACGGCCTTGCTGTGCTGGGGCTGCGAACGGCTGAAAGCAAGGGGAAACTACGGTCGTAATTTTTCCCGAGGGCATGCAGCTTTACTGTATGGATAAATGATGATGGCGTCCTCTTGGGTAAAATATTCCACAGGTAAAATAGTCCCCCATTCAGATCTCCGGGCGGGGACTACTCAGGAGGACGTCGTTATCAGGAAAAAGAAAACTGGTGTTCTACAGATCGGAGCATGGAATGTCAGATCCCTTAACCGGGCAGGTAGATTAGAAAATTTAAAAAGGGAAATGGATAGGTTAAAGTTAGATATAGTGGGATTTAGTGAAGTTCGGTGGCAGGAGGAACAAGACTTTTGGTCAGGTGAACACAGGGTTGTAAACACAAAATCAAATAGGGGTAGTGCAGGAGTAGGTTTAATAATGAATAAAAAAAATAGGAGTGCGGGTAAGCTACTACAAACAGCACAGTGAACACATTATTGTGGCCAAGATAGATACGAAGCCCATGCATACTACAGTAGTACAAGTTTATAAGCCAACTAGCTCTGCAGATGATGAAGAAATTGAAGAAATGTATGATGAAATAAAAGAAATTATTCAGGTAGTGAAGGGAGACGAAAATTTAATAGTCATGGGTGACTGGAATTCGAGAGTAGGAAAAGGGAGAGAAGGAAACATAGTAGGTGAATACGGATTGGGGATAAGAAATGAAAGAGGAAGCCGCCTGGTAGCGTTTTGCACAGAGCATAACTTAATTATAGCTAACACTTGGTTCAAGAACCATGAAAGAAGGTTGCATACATGGAAGAATCCTGGAGATACTAGAAGGTATCAGATAGATTATATAATGGTAAGACAGCGATTTAGGACCCAGGTTTTAAATTGTAAGACATTTCCAGGGGCAGATGTGGACTCTGAACGCAATCTATTGGTAATGAACTGGAGATTAAAATTGAAGAAACTGCAAAAAGGTGGGAATTTAAGGAGATGGGACCTGGATAAACTGAAAGAACCAGAGGTTGTCCAGAGTTTCAGGGAGAGCATAAGGGAACAATTGACAGGAATGGGGGAAAGAAATACAGTAGAAGAAGAATGGGTAGCTCTGAGGGATGAAGTAGTGAAGGCAGCAGAAGATCAAGTAGGTAAAAAGACGAGGGCTAGTAGAACTCCTTGGGTAACAGAAGAAATATTGAACTTAATTGATGAAAGGAGAAAACATAAAAATGCAGTAAATGAAGCAGGCAAAAAGGAATACAGACGTCTCAAAATGGCTAAGCACGGACGGCTAGAGGACAAATGTGAGGATGTACAGGCTTATCTCACTAGGGGTAAGATAGATACTGCCTACAGGAAAATTAAAGAGACCTTTGGAGAAAAGAGAGCCACTTGTATGAATATCAAGAGCTCAGATGGAAATCCAGTTCTAAGCAAAGAAGGGAAAGCAGAAAGGTGGAAGGAGTATATAGAGGGTCTATACAAGGGCGATGTACTTGGGGACAGTGTTATGGAAGAGGATGTAGATGAAGATGAAATTGGAGATACAATACTGCGTGAAGAGTCTGACAGAGCACTGAAAGACCTGAGTCAAAACAAGGCCTCGGGAGTAGACAACATTCCATTAGAACTACTGATGGCCTTGGGAGAGGCAGTCCTGACAAAACTCTACCATCTGGTGAGCAAGATGTATGAGACAGGTGAAATACCCTCAGACTTCAAGAAGAATATAATAACTCCAATCCCGAAGAAAGCAGGTGTTGACAGATGTGAAAATTACCGAACTAACAGTTTAGTAAGTCACAGCTGCAAAATACTAACGCGAATTCTTTACAGATGAATGGAAAAACTGGTAGAAGTCGACCTTGGGGAAGATCAGTTTGGATTCCGCAGAAATATTGGAAACGTGAGGCAATACTGACCTTACGACTTATCTTAGAAGAAAGATTAAGGAAAGGTAAACCTACATTTCAAGCATTTGTAGACTTAGAGAAAGCTTTTGACAATGTTGACTGGAATACTCTCTTTCAAATTCTAAAGGTGGCTGGGGTAAAATACAGGGAGCAAAAGGCTTTTACAATTTGTGCAGAAACCAGATGGCAGTTATAAGAGTCGAGGGGCATGAAAGGGAAGCAGTGGTTGGGAAGGGAGTGAGACAGGGTTGTAGCCTCTCCCAGATGTTGTTCAATCGGTATATTGAGCAAGCAGTAAAGGAAACAAAAGAAAAATTTGGAGTAGGTATTAAAATCCATGGAGAAGAAATAAAAACTTTGAGGTTCGCCGATGACATTGTAATTCTGTCAGACATAGCAAAGGACTTGGAAGAGCAGTTGAACGGAATGCACAGTGTCTTGTAAGGAGGGTATAAGATGAACATCAACAAAAGCGAAACGAGAATAATGGAATGTAGTCTAATTAAGTCGGGTGATGCTGAGGGAATTAGATTAGGAAATGAGACAATTAAAGTAGTAAAGGAGTTTTCCTATTTGGGGAGCAAAATAACTGATGATGGTCGAAGTAGAGAAGATATAAAATGTAGGCTGGCAACGGCAAGGAAAGCGTTTCTGAAGAAGAGAAATTTGTTAACATCGAGTATAGATTTAAGTGTCAGGAAGACGCTTCTGAAAGTATTTGTATGGAATGTAGCCTTGTATGGAAGTGAAACATGGACGATGAATAGTTTGGACAAGAAGAGAATAGAAGCTTTCGAAATGTGGTGCTACAGAAGAATGCTGAAGATTAGATGGGTAGATCACATAACTAATGAGGAGGTATTGAATAGAATTGGGGAGAAGAGGTGTATGTGGCACAACTTGACAAAAAGAAGAGACCGGTTAGTAGGACATGTTCTGAGGCATCAAGGGATCACCAATTTAGCATTGGAGGGCAGCGTGGAGGGTAAAAATCATAGAGGGAGACCAAGAGATGAATACACTAAGCAGATTAACAAGGATGTGGGTTGCAGTAAGTACTGGGAGATGAAGAAGCTTGCACAGGATAGGGTAGCAAGGAGAGCTGCATCAAACCAGTCTCAGGACTGAAGACCACAACAACAACAAGGTAAAGAGAAGTGTTCGATCCTAACTTATGGGTTTGGGAGCTGCTTTTGAGCTATATAGGTCGAGGGAAGTATCCGATTCCAGATGGTATTGTGTTTAGTGGTATTTGGGGAGTTTTGTGACGTCGATTTTTTTCGTCGTTTTGTATGGGAGTGAGTGTCTAAATTTGTTTATATTTAGTTTGACCCCACCCAAAAACCCCCAGTTTCCCGCATTTGTACCATTAGTGTCATTAGGCTTCTTGTGGAACATGTGTGTGTATGTGTTTCGATGTATTTTCATCTTCATAATGTGTATGTAACGACTTTATATGCACCATATTGGAATTGTCGTTTATGGTCGTTTCCGCCAGATTTGTGACGTCATCGGTCAAAGCAGACAGGTGGGATCGGACGCTTCCGTATTTCCGGTTGTTGAGACATAGAAATTGGTCACCATCTTGTAGTCCTTTTTGTTCCACTATAATCTGGGTAGACACATTTACACTTTATGCACATTGTGTTTCTCTCGTCACCATTTATTTTTAGCACTACAGAACTGACCTGACACAAAATATCATTTTAATTTTCTATTTCACATGGCATACGTGTTTTCAGTAATTGGGAAGAATGCTTCCAACACATTGTCCATGCTGTTTTCACATTGTATCCACACACCTATTACCCATCTCTGGTTGCAATGTTGTTGAATCAGAATCCCTCTTGAAGGTTTTAGTATTTGCAGCAGGCATGACAACGCCGCTACTCCACACGGTCATTACAGGTACTACAAACACCAATGATGACTTTGTAACAACTGGGTAACAGAATCCCGTGAGTGGAACAAATTACTCATGCGAATTGAACTATAGGAAGCACAACTTTTGAACCCACGTAGATAAGCACCTGACAAGCACACGGTTTGCACAGCCAATAACTGAGCACATGACAACTCTTGGCACGAGGGCAAAGCTATGACTAAGACTAAACTCAGTGGCCAGAGACAGTGGTCACTTGTGTGTTAGTTGCACGTATGTTAGCTAGATTAAATGAAGGCCTTTTGGCTGCAAGTTCACATGTGCAGCAGTCTTTTTGTCGCACGTCTGCCATTCGACATCTCTTTTATATGGTGAGTAGCAATCTATCCTTCCCATAGTATTGTCGAATTTTTGAGGAGTTTGAAAGGGACTAAACATTGAGGTCATCACCTCCCATTAATTTCTTTAATAATCTACGCCAAAAACTTTCTGGAAGAAGGAAAGTAGAGACTGCCAATTTACTCTTTATCTTTGTGGCGTCACCTGAGACAGGGAGCCAGGTGAAAAACAGGAGGAGGAAAATAAACATCAAAAAGTAAGGAACTGCAATGAAATAGGAGAGGTAGGCGATCTGAAGCAGCCAGAGTCACAACTGCTCCACCTCCCCTCCTCCTCTCATGCACCTAGTTTGTAGCTGAATGTCTACTTCCTCATCTGATAACAGCTCTTTATTCATTGCAGAATAGTGGCAGAATGCTCGCATCACAGAATGGGGAAAAATAAGATGAGACCATGGTGACACGCTTTAAATGAATACAAAAACTCTCTCTAAAGTTTAAAAACCATGTCCACAGCTTGGACATCACCTACCGAGACCAGAATTGTGAAGCACCAGTGTTCATCACAGGGCAGTGAAGTTGGGGGCACTAGCATAATGTGGGGCACCAACAAGGGGCTTCACAATGGCAATACGATGGGTCCCCTTGCCTGAGAATATGACAATGAGCCAACTAGACATAGCTATAATGTAATCAACATAGAATAGTAGATATCCTTTGAGAAGTGGGAAGGGAAGATGATCATGTGATCGTCAACCTCCAAAATGGTTTCCTTTTATGTTGTTCATTCTGGAACAGCCAGCCATAAGATGGACAATGCATTATTTTATGCCAACTGATTTGGTAATGACTACATCTACACAGTATACCTTACCATGGATGAATGCCTCTTCAATGAAAGAGGAATCTATCAACAAAGAGCCTCCATATCAGCGTGATTCAATAAATACCTGGTGCCTATCTATTCCCCTTACACGTAAGAACAACTATCATCTTAATATTCCCGTATTGTTGGGGCCAAACAGATAACTAGCCTAGATCTGTCAGTTTCAAAACATCATTTGCTAAGGCACTTCAAGTTCAGTGGCTTTGGGCTTCTAACTGGACTCCTTAAGACTTGACAATCAAGAGGGAGTTTATAAAATTTAGAACTTTTTTCCTTCATTCAATTCCCTGTGTGAAATGCCTTGGAGTCCTGTTGGAAAACAAGTTAAACTGGAGACAACATATTGATAAACAAATCTAAATGGTCAGTTCTGCATGTTTTGCTAGGAGCATCTCTCATTGTGGTGGTTTGTTTCACATGTTTTCACTCCTCATTGCCTTCTGGAATTATCTTCTGGAGTGTGTACCTAAAGAAATGACCAGAAGAAGTGACCAGTAAGAATGGCATGTTAAGTAGAAAACTGCTCATCTTGCAGATGCCTTTTTAAAAACCTAAATTCTTGCATTTACTTCTTAATATATTTACAATGTTGCTGACAAAAATAAATTGAAGCTGAACTGTTTTTTCTCCTCCTCCTCCCCATGCAAATGTATTCTACCTGGTGCAAAAGTATTCTACTTCCCATCAGACAAAGCAAAAAATGGGTAATCACAACCAGTTCAGAAGAAAACTTAAAAACTCTCTCATTAGTCATTCTTTCTACAAATTAACTGAATATCTAGACTCAAAGATATAAAAGGTATGTTAGCTATATGGCAAGTAGCAGCGTGTTGTGAGGCTTCATGACAACTGCAACCATGGGTGAATATTTACACATGTAGGAAACCATTTTCTCTTAAAAAAGAAACCAGTCTAATTGTTTGTCTGTCTACAACTCAACACCAGCAATCCATCCTTTTCATGATACTCTAATTTTTCCATCCTAGATTTTCCATTGTTGAAATATTATGTTGTGTATAAAAGCTGTTTGATAAAAAGTTTTTCAAAGTAGCAGCTTTATTCCTTACTTGGTTTGATTTAGCTGCTACTTACAAGCATACTCTGCAAACCACTGAACAGCATGGTAGGGAATGTCCCACTGCACCCATCATTTTATTAGGGCTCCTTCCCATTCCACTTACATATAGAGATGCAGAAAAAAATTCTGTTGAAATGTGTCTGTGCAGACTGTAATTACTCTAATCTTACCCTCACAATCCCTACAGGAGATGCTGTATATTCCTAGACCCATCATTTAGAGCTGGTTCTTGAAATTTTGTAGTAAGTTTTCTAGGGACAATCTACATATATCTTCAAGTGTCTGCCAGTTCAGTTTCTTCGGTATCTCTGTGACACACTGAGAAGTCGAACAAACCTCTGACCATTCATGCTGTCCTCTTCTGAATATGTTCAATGTCCCCCATTAGTCCTATTTTGCATGCATCACACTAACTTGAGCAATAGTCTCGCATAGGTCAGATGAGTGATTTTTAAGGAATCGCTCTTGTAGACTGGCCACATCTCCCTAATATTCCATCAGCGAACCACAGTCTGCCACCAGCTTTGCCTACAGCTGAACCAAAGTGATCCATTACACATTCCTACAAAGAGTTGGCCTGCAGCCAAGTAAATGTCAAGTTGACAGATTCCAACTGAGACCGTTTGATACCATGGTTCTTTCATTTTGTGAAAGTGGACAATTTTACTTTTCTGAAGACTTCAAGCAAGTTGCTAATCTTTGCATCACTTTGAAACCTTATCAAGATATGACTGAATATTTGTATTTAATTATTTTCAGACAGTACTTCATTATAGGTAACAGCATCATCTGAAAAGACTCTGAGGTTGCTATTAATATTGTCTGCAAGATCATTAATACACAAGATCAACAGCAAAGATCCCCACACACTTCCCTGGAGCTCATCTGAAATTACTTCTGCATCAAGGACTCTCCATCCAAGGTAAAGAAATCCACTACCCATTCACAAATTTCTCTCAATATTCCACAAAATCATAGTTCTGATAATACGCACAGGTGTTGTATTCAGTGAAATACTTTCTGTAAATAAAAAAATACTGCATCTCCCTGACTGCCTCGATCTATGGCTTTCAGGACGTCATGTAAGGAAAGTGTGAGCTGGGTTTCACAAGTATGATGTTTTTGGAGTTCATGCTGGTTGGCATGGAGTGTGTCATTCTGTTTGAGATCTCTCATTACATTTGAGCTCACAATATGTTCCAAGATTCTACAACAAAAGGGTGTCAAGGCTACTGAACAGTAGTTTGGTGGATCATTCTGCTACCCTGCGTGATCGGTGCTTTTCTCAGCTACTGGACACAGTTTTCCATTCAGTAGTTAAGTGTTAATGGCACTAATTTATTGTAACAGTATTGTGAAAAGGTTAGTTACAACTCACCATATAGCGGAGATGTTGAGTTACAGATAAGCACAACAAAAAGACTGTCCCAAAATGAGCTTCTGGCCAACAAGGACTTTGTCTCTGACAGCTGAAGTCAGACTACTGGCTTCAGCTGTGAGGGACTGTGGTTGTGTTCATGTGTCTTTTTTTGACAAAGGCTTTGTTGGCCAAAAGCTTGTTTTCTTTTTGTTGTGCCTATCTGTGACTTGGAACCTCTGGTGTATAGTGATTAAGAACTATCCTTTTCACAATATTGTTACATTTCAACCTGGATTTTCACTGTTTGCACTAATTTATTGTTAATATGTCATAGATATTTTTCTATTATTTGCTTATCTTCTGTTAATGTACACAATGTCTCACTCCAGCATCCACAAAGTTGGTTCTTGATGGGATCTACACAATGTAGTAAATAACTGAACGAATACTTAATTCGTTTTTGTAGCTGCACTGCGTTAAAGGATAACTGTTTAGGGTAAAAGTGGCTGAAACTATGTAAATAAGCCAGCACTCTGTCTTCAAGTGAACAGTCAGAAATTAGGTAGGTACAAAAACAGTGATCTGAGCTTTGTTATTTAATCTGTTTTGACTAATTTTGCTATCTAGCTAAATGCCAAGGAATTTCACACACAGGGTTTAACTTACTGTATGATCCTAAGGTATGTTTATGGCACCAGTAAGTCATTTTAAGGTTCTTGGGATGTGATTCGTCTAATGCAACTAAATAAAAGACTCTTTTTATTGTACTATAAGTGGTTTACGTATTATTTGTGAAGCGTCTTCTGTGGAATTTTGAGTTGTTATTTGTGTGTATATGCCACCGGGAGATGTTATTGGGCAGTTTGCATATCAAGGATATCTGAATTTCGGCATTTAATAAACTCATTTCGACTTAGCAACTCGTTTTCGTTCTACATCGTGTTTTGCTCGTAAGTTTGGCAGAAATGCAAAATTAAACTGGCTAGAATTGCACGTTAATTGTGTACATAGCACTGTACAAAAACGGCAAGTGAACTGACGTTTAGCTGTGGTGCATTTCAACAGACAGTTCGCATATTTTGCTGAGATTTCCGACTGGAGCAAATAGAATCCAAGGTATTAAGTGACACCTAACAAGTCGCTACAGTCTACACACACAAAACAATTTTTCCACGCAAAATTAAAATTTTTGATAAAATAAGTGAATTTTATTGACAGTTGAAACAAATCGGATGGAACGTTTTCAAGCTGATGATCACTGAAATCAGAAACGAAGGGCTGAAGCTGTAATGTGATTAATATCATTGTCCCCCACGTCCTTGAATATGTAAAATTTTAGATCAAATATGATCACCAAAACATTACCAGTATAAAACGAATTTAGAATAATCTACCAGTGTTGTGCATAATTATAATACTCAAATAATGCAGTGGAGTTACTAAAAGCATTTTACTTTCTGTGGGGTTTTAAAATTTTTGTCACCATGTTTCATTTGAGTATCTGTCATTCCACACGTGAACACCGCAGGTTCTCGTTTAGTATCGTTTATTTGCATTCAAATATACACCGTATGCACAAATTCTAAAGTTTTCAAGGAATCCTAATAAAACTGGTTTAATTTACACATGAGACTGCAAAGAATGTGTCGTGACCCAGTCTTTAATATAGGGCGCTTTCCGCAGTTATATTTACATTCTAGCAAATATCCGTATATTCATACTGCGGTCCAATACGAAGTTTTTGGTTCGAACGCGTTAATAGGCATACATATCCAAAAACCCCTAATCCTTCACTTGTTCCCAAACTAAAAACCGGAGCTATTTACCCAACAATACACTTAAAAGGCGTTAGCTCATTCCCTCTTGACTGCAATTACGTATCACGAGCCTCTCTTACAAAACACGTACAACCCAACAAAATACACAATCACAAACCAACGCTATGCAATTATCTTTCAAACTTACGAAGCAGCTGTAATATCCAAATTCGCGCGGACTGAAAACATATTACTTCCGATCAGTCATTCGAAATGGGAAGCCTAACAGACACAATCAGCATTCATATGGTGACAGAGGTCCCGCGAAAATCATACGAAGCGTTCAAAGATCTACCTACAAGCAGCTACGTCTCATTGGCTCTTACCGCCAACCAATGAGATATCGGTGCCAGTTGAAATAGCTACGTATAATGCCTCGTGGATTTACAGGGAAGCCTAACAGACACATCATTGTGGTCCAAAAACAGTCGGAAGTGACATCAAAATTACGTATACGCAACGCGCTGCACACTTGTCGAGTATCGAGATCCGTGGTCGAGTCGAGTTAGGTGAAAGTTTTCGGACCACACTGGAGTGTATGTTAAAACGTCGGTGCGTGTCTGCTGAATCGTCCTGAAACGAGTGTGATCCGCTGATATGTGACCGTAATGTGAAAGAAATGTGGCTGTTATCGCACGTACACAGTAGCGGAGAAATGGAAATGTATTTATAAATTACGTAGAAGTAAATAAATCGTACGGATTCTCAGCTTATCGGATTTTACCTGTTTCTTGACCATGCTGTGATTGATCTGCTTATTCTGTCGAGGGCCAAATAGGTAGCATAAAATGTTATACACCTAAATAATAAATGCAGTATTTCCGTTACACATTCCATAAACCATCATGTATAACCGTTGAGAGAAACTAAACATTGCCATTGCTTACGAGAAATAGCTTTTGTTATCGAGTACGCAGCTCATACTGGGGGAAAAAACAAACTGTCAAGAATAGTGTCGTGATAAGGCTATAAATTGTCACTTCCTGGGATACGTAAGATTCCAGTGCAGTCATAATGAAATATTGGTTTACCAAGAGCTGTTACCTGTGTTAAAAAAATAGATATGTTTTCTAAATTTTGCCTCACAGGAAGTTAATGCCTTTTGCCGTCTTCTCAGTTAATTGTGAAAACAACTTTTCAGAAGAAGCAGGCTTTGTTATACATTTAAGGGGTAGTTGTTTGGCTATACATAGGACAGCTAATCTTTTATATTAATAATAGTTTCTATGATCATACAAATGAATTTTGATCATGCAAAAGCAGCATTAAAGGATCATGAAAGAAACCTCCAAGGGCAACAAAATTCTTTAAAAAACTACTTCCTGTGTTCATTATACCACAGTTAAATTAGTAAGAATACTTGTGTGTTGTGCCATGCAGTGTCACACAAACTATATATGATTTAAGAAGAATGGGTAAATAACTTCACTGCATAAGAAACAAGGCAATTTGCTATGGGGTGCATAGCTCACTCAGCAAGAAAGAATAAATGACAGGCTGTGTTACAAAGAGTGTTGTCTTAAACCTTTCACATTATTTCCACTTTCCTGGCAATTTAACTATGCACACTTCATAGCTGAATGAAATATTTCATTTTGTATATGAATCCAGGTCATGTGGACTTTCTTCTCATATGGCTGTGACTTCAGTTTTGGAAAATTTTACTAAAAATTTACAAACAGAACGCTATGAAGCTTTCCATAAAGCATTCTTGTAACCATTCTTACTGTGAGAGCATACATCTACATTTTGCACCACATAATGCAGAGTAACTGTAGATTTGATTCAGATGTTCAAATACCGAGAGATGTAAGGTATTTATTGTGCTACACAGTTTTGATTAAGAAATCGTCTCCAGAAAACACTTGTTTTACTAATGCTAATGCATCTGGTATTCTGTGAATAATAAGATAATTTTATACACTACAGTCTGATAAGATGACCAAATTTAAAGAGACTACAGTAACAGCTATGTTACATTAACTGTGATTAGGAAGACAGGCTACTGTTTGCCTTACAGGTAACAGTGAAAGAAAATCATTTCTGCTGCCATCTGTAAATTAAGTAGCAGTCTGACTTCCTATTGAGATAAAGCCATGTGTTATTTAAACTTGTTGTTGATGCTGTGATACATACAGGTTCTGAATTTTGAAAATTCCAGTAACACTTCAAATTAAAGTAAATGAGACATTGGTAACAAATGCATGTAGTGTTGCAAACTTCTTAAATAGGTACAGTACTTTGTATCTGTTACTGACAGCTTCAAGTTATCAGGTTCAGATAACAGTGCAATTGAACATCTGAGACCACTCCCTACAAATAACCAGTAAACTGGAAATGACACTCACTTCTCCCTAAGTAGCAGCATCCATCATAAAATCCTTAAAGTATTCTAGTGAAGTTTTTCAAAGTGTATTCATGTGAGTTGAGTTGTACCTCATATTATTTGTGTAATCAATCTCTTATCAGTGGAACATTTCCAGACTGTCTAAAATATGCCTAAGTTAAGCCTCTGTACAAGAAGAGCATTAAAGAGATACTATCAAATTATTGATCATTTTCACTTTTGCTGGCGTCTTCAAAAATATTTGAAAAGGTTGTGTCTAAGCATCTTCTTAAGCATCCGACTGCAAACAGTATATCATCCAAGTCACAGTTTGGGTTCCTTATGCTTACTGATATAGAGAAGGGTATTTGCACATACTGTGGGAATAATTCATAAGAAAACAAGTTAGAGGCTACTGGCATTCTCTGTGACCTGTCAAAAGCCCTTGACTATGAATCACAGCTTTCTCTCAAGAGAATTAGAATATTGTGATGTCACTGGCAGTGCTGCAAAATGGTTAGAGTCTGACCTAACTAAAAGGAAACAAGGGTGTCACTGCAAATACATGCAGAGTAAGCAAATAGTCTTCGTCTGATTGGGAAGTAATTACATGTGGTGCACCTCAAGATTCCATCCTGAATCTGTTGTTTATTCCTGTCTACAGTAATGACCTCATCTGTTAAATTGCCAGATGCTAAGTTTGTTTTGTTGGCACATGACACAAACATTGCAACAAATAGCAAGTCAAGTACAGATTTAGAAATTGCTACTAATCAAATTTTCACTGACAATAAATGGTTTAGAAGTAATTTACTGTCATTAAACTTTGGAAAGACCCACTATATGCAGATAAGAACCTGTAAGAAATTTGTTTCCAGGATGTGTATAATGTACGAAGACATGCAGATAGAAGCAGTTGACAGTGTTAAATTTCTCGGGTTACAACTCAGTAATAAATTCAGTTAGGAAGGGTGTGTGCCACAAAATTGCTGAAGCACCTAAACAAGTTTGTATTTGCAATGGGAATGATGTCAGATGTAGGAGATAGAAAAAAAAAACTTGCTTACTTCATTTGCTTTCATATTTTGAAGTACCTCGTCAAACCGAGCAAAAGTTTTTAGACTGCAGAAGTATGTAATAAGACTCAATTGTGTTGTAAATTCCATATAATCATGTACAAATCTGAGCAAGGAAGTGGATATTCTAACCAATGCTTCAGTATATTTATCCCTTAAAGAAATTGGTTCCAAATAACATGTTTATTTCCAGACAATAGCTCAGCACATAGTAAAATACTAGCAACAATAAGACCTAAAATTGCTTACCTTGGTCCAAAGAGGAGTCCAGTTTACGGGAACACACATTTTCAATAAATTGCCAGCTACCATTAAAAAGTTTGTTTCAGAAACAGCACAGTTTAAACAGAGTTTGAAAGATTTTTAGGCAGGCGGCTCTTCTATAAATGAATATCTTAACAGGGACTGTTAGACCAGCTTAAGTAAAAATGTCTTAGATTTGGTTTTACAACAGTTAAGATTAGGTGTTGTGTGTGTGATAAATTTGTTAAAAGTGCATAACAGTTTCATTCTGAGTGTATTAATTCTGTAAACGTTGGCAGTCCCAGTTTATCTGTTATGTATTCACATACCTTTAAAGTATCCTGACATGTGATCAGGGAAGCGTTATATTCAGATGGTCTTTGTTTTTTATGTTGTTCTTTGACATATTCCATATCCAAGAAACCCATCTCATTTTTGGGTCTATAGAATGAGAACTGAATCTAATGTAGTAAAATACATCTGAGGATGTTAAACATGGCTTCAGTTATCAGCATAGATGTGTAGCCGTTTCAGTTGCTAAGATGAGAACTTAAAGATACCAGTGATATTTATTATGGGTTTATTATGTTAATCATACCTGTGTACACCCAATTCAATTGATAAGCAACTCGTATGGCTATAATTTATATGTAAAATATTGTCAGGATAGAACAATTGTCATATCCAATCACTCAATGAACGCTACTTTTATGTCAGGTCTTTCGTTCCACTGTTGAATCTTCGAATTGTGTGTAATGAACTGGCAAGAGCTACAGACAGTGCCATGATATACAGCCAAGCATTTTAAATGCATGTTGAATCAGAGCTTGAAGATGATACTGATTAGTTAAAAACCTTTGTTGAATTTGTATACCATTACTTTAATATTTCCATTCCCCTCAAAACATTGGTAATACAGATCACAGTAAGGATTGTACACTAAATTAATTCCTCTGCAACAGGAACAACACCCCTTTAAACATACGCCTGCAAGTCGTGGTTTCACCTTCTACAATACTTCACTCCCGGTCTCACTCCCTTCCCAAGAACTGCACACTTTTCATGTCTTTACACATTACTGTTACATCAGCGTGCAAATTTTAGTCTTTGTATTTTATCCTTGCTACCTTCAGAATTTCCTAGTGTATAGTCCAGCCAACAGTGTCAAAAGCTTTCTCTATATCCTCTTGTAAGATTTTTCGTAGGACCAATACTGCCTCATGTGTTGCTACTTTTTCCCAGATACCAAAGTAATGTTTCCTGAGGTCAGTTGGCACCTACCAGTTCGTCCACTATACCTTACTTAATTTGTGTCAAACTACAACCATGACTTGCCACACTGATAGTTCTGTAATATTTCCAACTTTCAGTGCCTGGTTTTCTTGGAATAGGAATTATTACTTCCTTCTGAATCGTGAATGTTTTTCACTTGTCTCTTATCTTGCATACCACATGGAATAGTTCGACTTGGCTGTCTGAAGGATCTCCACAAATGTGAGGGAATGTCTACTCCAGGTGCCTTGTTTGGGTGCAGGTCTTTCATCACCATGTGAAATTATTCTCTTAGTCTATCTCCCACCTAGTCTTCATCTGTCTCTTATAATATTGTACTCTAATTTCTCTCGTTATAGTAAACAGTTGAAGTAAGAGCCCGTATTCCAACTTTACTCTTTTGATGAATTTTATACACAATCTAATGTACCTTAGGTTAAAGGTAAGTTAAACAATCCCCATTCTTCCTGCTACAATAAAAATATTCAGGAAGAATATGTACAATCTGAATGCCTTGACACAGTGTATTTTTTGGAAAGTGGTCCATACATGTAAGTAGTTACCAGTCCTTTGTGCATTTAATAAAGTTTTTTCTGCTCTGTTCATATAACACTAAGGTTTTTGGTTAGTCTATCTCTACAATAGGATGCAGCTGGCTTAAATATCCAGAAAGGATATGGAAATAACTTAATCCAACAAAAGTGACTGCTTATGGCAACCTTTATACTTTTGGGGAACCCTGCCTCCTTTTCACGAGTTTGTAAATGACTTTTTTCTTAACCTTCCTTAATGTGGCACAAATCAACTCTTCCATCATAACAGTTACCAGCAACAACAGAGTGAAACTGATACATAAGGAATATCAGTCACACATGTTACCTATGTGGATTGCTAGTGTTTGTAACAGAAGCCTCTTTAAGAAATTTAATAAATCTAAAAGGAAAACTTGGCAGCAGAGTGCAAAATCACATGACATTCAAGGCAAAAGTTTCTTAGATGCATGTGAAACATACCTTGAAGAATATACTAAACCACTTAAAGGGTTCAAAGTTGTACTGAAGTATCACCATTATGTAGTACTACTACTACTACTACTACTACTACTAAACGCAGCCTGTTTTGTCGGCTTTGGTGAATAATAGTCAGTAAAAACCTTACTAATTTATATGAAGCTGGTATCTGTACAGCTCTGTGATCTTGCAGCTCTCTAAGAATGAAATTATAATGAAATCCCAGACCTTTAGCCGCTTACAGGTGTTGATAATTAGGTATATTCTGCACACAATTTCTGATCTGTTATTGCCACATTTCCCATGAAATGATAATATCTTACACACACACACACACACACACACACACACACACACACACACAACTCAGGTCACCAAGCTACAGAATTATTATACAGAAACAAAAAATATAAATATCAATCTATTTTATTGGGCATTTACATATGATTACACCTTACCACAATCAACATTAAAAATATTACATGAACATAAATCCATCTGCCACACAGCAAAAAAATAAGCTTAAATGGATAATTCAAAATTTAACTTGACACAGAATAGCCTTAAAAATTGAAATTGTATCACGTGTCATCAGTGAAGAACTAAACATTTTTAAGTGTTGACACATGAACTGCAATCCAACATAATGGGTTGCAAATACTCAGTTTAAGAACATAAAACATTTCTCCAACCACAGTTTTACTTCACTTGGCTCATACTGGAAGGAAATCCTAGGTTTACCACCTGACAGTGGATCAATACTGTGGCTATGGCAATCTCTTCCACAATCACCAACTGAGGAACTGTTTACAGTTTGTACAGAAAATGTGAAAACTGTTTTTCATATCAATCAGGACACTCATTTCTAAAGCACCTCCTTTAAATGTCTCAAAGATAGCTGAAAGACTATCTCTATGCTTCTCCAGCAAATCAGCACACACACATGCTAACAATAGCTTGTAAAGGAAATACAAATTCAGGTGCACGATGGAATGACATCATACAGCCAATAATTTGGCTCTAGATACATTTATTGATAATTTCACTGGGACACACATATCAGGTCTAATGAATACTACATTTTACCCCACTGAAAGAAATTATATTCACACATATTGGACCTTGTAATGTACAAATAAAGCATTGTTTGATGAGACTAGATTGCAGAATCATGCTGACGAGTGGCACAAGGAATAAAGCAATCACATGATTTATTACAAACATGGTATAGGTGCCAATGGAGGAGTGAAACCATAACTTTTTTCTATCAGAGCTGTTAGCAAAGAGATCTTTTGAAGAAGTACAGGGATAGTTGTTATATGCAACATACAAAACAACAACACATGATATGCCTTTATTTTTTTATAGCTGTAAAGAGTAATGCAGGTTATTTGGTTTTCTTTTTCATTCAAGTTGAAAATGCGAGATCCATTCATGAAGCACTAGCCATTTTCAAGGATTGGAATCCCATCTACTGGGTTACTGATTTCTTATAGTCTGAGATAAATGCAACTGATCTAGCATTTCCTCAGACAAAAGTGTACTTGTGCCTTTTCAGTCTGAAACAGGTTTGAGGAAGATGGCTGAATATATACCAAATGACATGAAGAGATTTCTGGGCATGTGGCAAGAAATTTTAGAATCACCAACAGAGAATTTACAGATCATACAAAAGAGATAGTGAGGCTTCTCAGAGAAACGAATATGCATCACCGTACGTTTAACAGCAGCGGCTACTGGTACATGAAAAGTGAGTGGAAGCTTATGAGGACAAGGGCAATTTTGATACCATTGACATTACAAGTGGAGTTGAAGCCATGAACAAGATTGTAAACATTTTTTTTTTCCTAAAATGGAACACAGATGGGACCTTCAATGGGGCTACTAGGGATATAAGAAATCAATTTCTTCCAAGCCTAATTAGAAAGTACTGTCTGCAGAATTCTGCCATCAAATCATAACAGACATGTTCCACTGTTTTTTCATTTTTTAAAAAAAAAGCAAGTTTGTGAAACATGTCATGCAGTGATATGAACCAGGGAAAGTTGAGTTAACTGCAAGATTAGTGAATGTGAAGTTGGACAATGTTTTGTATGGAGAGTACAATGTTCAAAGACTGTAATTATGTTGTAAGCTTTACTCTACCAAACTGCACATGTGAAGATTTTAAGATATATAAATACCCATGCAAGCATTTCTGTGCGATCTTTATTTTCTATCCAGAGTGGGGTTTTGATAAAATACCAGAAGGCTGCAGGAATAGCCCATTAATCTGTCTCCACGAGATGTACAGGTTTGGTTTCAGAAGTGTGTCTGCAGTAATTTCACATGAAGATAGTAGCAATGAGGACAAAGTTGAGGAAACACATAGAGCATCACACTGATACCTTAACCATTTCTTTGCAGCAATTTGAAGTGAAGGTGTTGTTCAAACAAGTTTATAATCTCACATACAACTGTATCAACAGTGAAACATTATGAAAAGTACTTGAATCACTCAGCAACTGTGTGCCAGATTTGCAGTTAGCAAACCCTGAAATTTGTGGTCTCCCCACAGCTGTGCCATCAAATTCCCAACAATAATATTAAGTAAGATGCCATTACTTTTACAGGGCCTGGCATAAAGACCCCTCTCATTGTAATGTTCATATATTTGTGCCTTAATGGATAATTAACTACTAAGGAATAGATCACATGGAGGTCATAGCATTCCATTTGAAGGATCAAACAATAAGAGCTATCTAAAAAATACAAATAAGGGAGATCTTTATGCCAAGTTCTGTAAGCAAACTGTCACACATTTGAATTTTTAAGTAGCAGTAGTGAAAAATATTTATCTGTGGAAAGTTAATAAGGTAGTTGTATTGACCGTGATTTGTATTTCCTTTACCCAAGCAACAATGTCTACTTCTCATTACAAGAAATTCTTGGATTGTTGAGAAACCTGTCAAAAATTACAATCAAGTTGCAAACATTTATGTGCCACAACAAATGGCAGTTTGATACACACGTGAAATACTACATGGATTGTTTTCCTTCAGGAATACTATCAATCTTCGATATCCTTGGAATATAACAGTCTTGATTCAATCTGGTGTGAATTTTCCCACGGACTGAAGGCCACAAATCCATCGTAACTGAACCTAACAAATAAATTAACAACAATTAATTGAGTTATGCAACATGAAGACAACTGATACACATGTTTTGAAGGCACAATTCCAAAATTTAGTACTCACTTCTTTTGGTGCCCAATGACATTACTCACCAGCTGCAATGCCCAGAACTACTTTATAACTGAATTTAATAAACATTACTGGTATTCCAGTAACAGTAATTGCTTCTGTGTGGTCTGTGCAGTAACTCTGCAAAGTTATTAAGAACATTAGAACCAAGGTGGTAGATATGCAATATGTAGGTAACTGATACACATTAAGCTTCCAAAGCAAATAAAAAAAGTCAATCCTTACTTCATTTGGTCCCAATGACATTGATGACCAGATACCATATCAAGGAAACAGCACACTCTTCTGTCAGAGTGATACTGGGCAATCTCACATGTTCATTAACAGGGCAGTCTTTATCTTTTTCTCTGTTTCACGTGAATCACTAGACATGTATTGAAGCAAGTGAGAGCAAGTGCATTCTTACTTGGAAAAAGAAATGCAAAATCTTTTCTCCATCAGTCATACGACATCTCAATGCCACTAAGATATATCTTATTTATTTTTTCCACCTTTTCAATTCTCAACATTGTCCCATATTTGAATTAAACTAATTTAAAGTTAAAATCTTTTACTTCATATTTTAAAAAGTTTGCAAGTTCTACACTATCATCTAGTTTAATTCCTCAGAAAAATCTTTTCTCTGGTGAACAACGAAAAATCCAGGATGGAATGTAACAATATTATGAAAAGGATAGTTGTTGCTGCTCACCAAATAGTGAAGATGCCGAGTCACAGAAAGGCACAACAAAAAGACTGTCTGACTTATCTTTCGGGCAACAAGGGCCTTTTCAAAAGCGCGCGCGCGCGCACACTCACTCACAAACACACACACACACACACACAAATGTAGCAACTATCCTTTTTATAATATTTTATCTATTGCTACTTCGAAATTCAAATGTGCAACAAAGTTTAAAAGCAGAGACCAACATAAAGACCTCATAGCATTCCATCTCGAGGATCAGAAATGACGGAGCTTATTCGTATTTTACATAGACAAAGAGCTATCTAAAATCCAAATAAACCATCATTTCTTACCCTTCAAATGGAAAGTTATAATGTGTTTAAGACAGATCTCTTAAGGCTTTTGGCATCGTTCTTCACTATTGTTTGGAAGTTGATGGCACTACTAATGGGAGACCACCAACTTCAGGATTTGCTAATTGCAAATCTTGCACACAGTTGCTCAGTGATTCAAGTACTTTTTGTAATGTTTCGCTGTTGCTGCAGTTGTATGTGAGATTATAAATCTGTTTACACAGCTCCCTCGCTTCAAACTGCTGCGAAGAAATATTCTGGGTTTGAACAAGACCATCTGTATTTGCTGCCTTGACAGCCTCCTCAGCTGCTTCATCAGTACTACTACCTTCGCATGAAATTACTAAAGAGCCACTTCTAAAGCCCACACCATACATTTCATCAAGACAGATTAATGGACTAGTCTCATAACTTTCTGGCATTTTATCAAAACCCCACTCTGGGTAAAAAATAAAGATTGCACAGAAGTGCTTGCATGGGTATTTATATCTCCGAAAATCTACACATGTGCAATCTGGTATATCAAAGTTTACAACATAACTACACTTTTTGGACTTTGCACTCTCCACACAAAATGAACCATCCAATCTCCCACTCACTGATTTTGCAGTTAACTCAACTTTCGCTGATTCATATCGCTGCATGACATGTTTCACAAACTTGTTTGTTTTTTATGCAAAAACAGTGGAACATCTTTGTTATAAGCTTTGATGGCAGAATTCTGCAGACAGTACTTTCTAATTAGGCTTGGAAGAAACTGGTTTATTATAACCTTAGTAACCCCAGTTAAAGTCCTGTCTGAATTGTGTTTAAGGAAAAAATGTTTTACAACCTTGTTCATGGCTTCAACTCCATTTGTAGTGTCAATGGTTGCAAATCTGCCCTTGTCCTCATACGCTTTCACCCATCTTTCACATACCGTTAGCCACTGCTGTTGAAAGTATGGCCACGCACGCTCGTTTCTCCGAGAAACCTCGTGCGTTCGCAACTCTTCTATGTGATCTCTAAATTCTCTCTCTGTTGATGATTCTGAAATTTCTTGCCACATGTCCAGAAATCTCTTCATGTCATTTGGTACACGTAGATTATCCTTTTTTTCAACCATCTTCCCCATGCCTGTTTTGGATGGAAAAGGCACAAGTAAACTTTTGTCTGAGGGAATGCTTGCTCAATTGCATTTATCTCCGACTCCGAGAAATCGGTAACCCAATAGAGGGGATTCCAATCCTTGTTCCAGTCCTTGAAAATGTCTAGTGCTTCATGAATGGATCTTGCATTTTCAATCTGAATGAAAAAAACCGACAACCAAATAGCCCACATTACTCTTCACAGCTATAAAAAATAAAGGAATATCATATGATGTTTTGTATGTTGCATCTAACAAACAACTACCCCCATACTTCTTCAAAAGATCTCTCTGCCAACTGCTCTGATAGCAAAAAAGTAATGGTTTCACTTCTCCATTGGCTTCCATACAATGCCTATAATAAATCATGTGATTGCTCGAGTCTTTGTGCCACTCATCAACCTGATTCTGCAGTCTAGTCTCGTCAAACAATACTTTATTCGTACTATAAAGGGTCCGATAAATGTGACTGTAAATAGTTTTCTCTGTGGGGTAAAAGGTAGTATTCATTTGACCTGGTATGTGTGTCCCAATGAAATTGATTTCAACAAATCTATCTAGAGCCAACTTAATGACTTTGAGAGATGTCATTCCACTGAGTTACTAAGTTTTTGATTTCCTTTACAAGTGAAGGATGTATGTACCCACTTGCTTCAACACTTTCAGTAGCATGTGTGTGTGCGCACTTGCTGGAGAAGCAGTCAAATAATAACGTAGGTAGCCCTTCGGCGGGCATGGCAATGCCAAATCTTTCTGTAGACTTGCAAGAACCTGTAAGACAAAAATGTATCAATTATTTAATTAAGAGCATTAAAAACAATAGATTTTAAAGTATACTGTCAACTGATCATGTAAAATTTTCTCCAAGCAGAACCCAAACTGGATACTTACTTTTGCCTTGGTATCCCTGTGTTCAGTTGCTGAGTGCATACTGTAATCAGGATACACCCTTATACACTTCATATTTAAAGTTGTTGGGCAGTTGGATTTTCCAGTATCCATGATCCTCAATCTCTTACGAGGAGTCACATGGTCTTCCTAAAGAGGGTAAAGAACTACTATAAAATTTATTTAATAAACTTTCCCTGTAACGAACTTGTTTTATGGAAAGTAAGTCTATCTTAACACAGCATGATATTACCAAGTGCTCAGGTACACTAGACTCTTTACTTTTATAGTATTTCGGCCCCAAAACACAGTGCCTTGACCACACACTCTCCACTGCAAATGCACAACCAAAAAAGGGGATAGGGACATGTTCCTGCATTTGCTTGAAGAAATGCTTTGTTTTACCTGGAACAGTTAATATATTTCTCACAGACAAAAACACAAACATTGTTATTGTTAAATAATTCACATATGTTATTGCTAATTAACTAAATACAATGTGAGAAAACATTTCATTCATTTGATAGGTATTGTCAAAGTTCTAAACTGATGGAAGCAGATTGTCTACTTTACATAGTACTGGAGCAAAATTTTACAGGATGTCACACCTATTGTATCTAGCAAAGAAATGGAACTGACTGCCATGTGCAATGAGGATACCATACTGATTTTGGGCAACTTAAGTGCTTTATTGTGGTTCCAATAAATGTGGAATTAATATTCTTTGTAAACAAAGGAGATGTGAAGAACACTTATGTAGAAAAATGTAATTACTATAAATGTGGAATTACAAAAAATAAATGTAACTAGGAAGACAAAGCTAAACATGCCTGTCAATAGGTTCAATGAGCTGACTACTGTTTTACATATCAACACCACAATTATCGAAAACCATAGAAACTATTTCAACATGAACACAGCAGTATAGATTCATTAAAATTATTTGTTAGTTGGCATCTGTCACTTGTTGCTGAAGTGTTAGCACACCGGCTGCTGCTGTATTATAGGCAACAAACAGAGCAGGTCACTCAGCAAGTGCTGTTCAATTTAATTTTCGTGTTAAAAAAAGTAGGTTTAGCTCAGTAGAGGCAGAGCACAGGTGGGGTTACAAAAGGATGGGAGACGTATACATGTAACTCTGTGCAGTGTTGGAAGTGGCCATTATGAAATAACATGAATATGACATGCTCTGCTGGCAACTGGTTTTGGAGTGACCAATGGCATAACTGTGGCAGATACGACATTTTATAGCCCAGAATTTAAACTCATTTGATAACCTAACCGCAACATGATGTGCAATATATCCTAGAAAATGGCTGTCAGCATTCTACAGAAGAACTGTTAATCATACTTTGTTCACAACAATTAATACACTGACCACGGGCAGTCGCAGCAGAGCCTCACACCTAATGCTGTTGCCTGGCCTGGCTTGACGGTGAAACACCCAACACTAAGCATGTGGCAGGAAACTAGCTGAAGCTATTCTCTATAAGCAAACTCAAGGGGAAAAAAATTGTATTTCAGTGCTAAAAGCAAACTAATTTCTTCCTTTAATTAATTATGGCACCTGAAACTGTCCTCACACAAGCTGCATGGACTGCCAAATTACCAACTGATGAGCAGTCCTGGTTTTTATTCAGTTACATGTTATAGGTGACAAGCTGATTTCAAATGAAATAATGATATGAAGAAGAAATATAAGGAATTAAAAAGTAAATACAATGTCAAAAATGACACAGCAGAGTGTTAGAAATAAAACTGCATCCAAACCTATTAACTGAATAAAAATAATGAAGTAATTTTGATAATATATTGGTATAAAAAATATCAAAGAATCTGTCAAAACTCAAATCCACAACTTTATATGGATCAGGAATGTTTCTTATCTGTTGCACTATGCCACCACTCTACATTACACTAATGTAAGATTATTTGGTCCCAACGATCATGTGCTGCCTTCAACCAGATCAGCCTTTCACATTATGTTACGATGCTAAAGCTAGCTCTAGCACCATAAAGATATTGTAAGGATACGTAGTTATGCCTACTGTCTTAAAATGTTTAAGGCCAATCTGGTTGTAGGCAGCAAATGATTGCATGGCGTTCAAACACATCAAGAAAGGAAGTCAGACAAGAAAATGGAAGTGGATTGATCAGCTGTTGTGGCAGTCAGGAAATGGCGAACAGAGATTGTTTGGACCTGACGCATTCAGCACTCTGGAGGAAACCAGCTCCAACAGGAATTGTAAACCAACTAATAATTTTAATCAGCCTATTATCAAATGCAAGTGTGTAAAAATTACTGAATGTATGGCTGTGAAAATGGATAAATGACAAACAAGTCAACACAGAGGAAAATGATTAATACAATTCTGCCTCGCATATCACAACAACTATTAACGATAACAAAAAGTCAATTCCATCAATTGTTAGTGCAGCTTAGAAAGAAATATCCATTTAAAGTATATATACTATCCCTAATTCCAGCAAACTAAGTTCTTCCTTCAAGTATACATATATGAACTAAAATGGTAAACCACAGAAAGTAATTAATGCAGCAGTTCACTTACTTTTCATAACATCTGAAGATGGCTCTTTATAACGACTACTTCTCACACATTATGAAAACCCCACAGTTTTCAGCTGATTGAGAAGTGTTTCCACCTGAGAATAAAGTGACCAGTAGCATAAACTGAGGGTAACTACACTGAAGGTTAACTGGGAAACATGAATGAAGAGGGAAATTTTAGGCTTTACAAAATTCAGTTATTTAATGTACACAGCCGTTCATCACATCTGATGTTTTTGACAGCTAAAGTAAGTGTTGTTATTAACCATGGATGAGTTAACAAAATTGGGAGTTCATTTGTCTGCTCTTTTGCTTTTATTCCATTGTTATTCACTGACCACAAATTATGTTACTGTTGACTTCAGTTAAAATTGTGATCATAAAATGTTCTTTCAGTTGTGATTATGATGATGAAAAATATTTTCCAAGTGCACATGAAGTTTAATGACCTAGTTTTGGGGTTAACTGATCAGTGCTTCAGTTAACCTCATTTCAAGCACGCCTAGCCTTATGTCAACAAAAGCTTTATTAAGCATAATAATTATGCATACTATGAATTCCAGGTTTTATATACTAAGAATAAGACAATCACCAATCAAAACTATCCAGTACAACTGATGAAAGTTGAAACTGGTTAATACACCCATGAAAAAGTTTTTGTAAAAATTACAAAAAGATTTCTCTCCTACAATTGAAAAATATCAGTTTTCGGCTGTCAAACTCTTAACAAAAGTGGAAGACCTCTGCCTACATTACTTCAATACAACATCCATTAAGCTTAATCACAAAATCTGCAAGCATCTTGGCACATTAATTTGCAAAGGGATTGAAATCTGTGACAAAGACCTGGGAAAGAGAGCATGATACGATGAATTGCTCACAGAATTCATGAAACTTCCATTACGTACATAACACACTCCCCTCAAAGACCACAACTTATGATTCTGCATAATCATCATATGAAAAAAACAGCATAATTTTGCATACTCTCCCACATCATACAAGCCATAAGCTACGACTTCTTGTCTTGAAGTCTTACTTAAGTTATTGTATGATACAGGAAATTATCTAATGACAAAAGAGCAAAATCAATCACGATCTGGGCTGGTTAGCCAGAATTCCTCCTTATCACCAACAGAAATAATACATCACTTTTAAGGCTTATTTGACTGATACACTCCAAACTTAAAAATAATTTGCCATCTATTTCTACTATTGGTATTCCTGACAAGGTTATAGATGCAGACCTCAACATTTCTCCTCCTCGAGAAGTCTATCCAGCAGAAGAACTGAGAATATCTCCAGAAGACATTTTGCCTCATCCCAAGTACTATGTTGTGAGAGGAAAAACTAACAAAAATAAATAAATGACTTAATAACTCACTCCCATCAACATCATCTCCAGTAAAAGCCAGATCAATAGAAGAAATTAAAATAAAATCTAGCAGGGCAATAAGAAAAGAGTGTAGATGTGAAAGAACACCTGTAAGAGAGAAGTTTAACTTTGAGGGCTTCAAAGTGTCAATGTTCTATACCCTATGAGGACCCATATTCACCAACGAGCATTTCTAAAGACTAAAACAGCTTACGTTATCAAAATTTCAGTGTGGTGCAGAGAAAATTTTAGATCCTGACAGACTTTGTCTACAAATATAATCCAGCAATCCCAATAGAGTTCCAACATTATCCACACATACTTAAGCAGCCACCTAAGCAGTGGTAATAATTGAAACATTGTAACATGTATTAATTAAGCGGACAGTTATTACTGAGCAATGGTATCCTGAACAAAAAGCTCTCACTCAGCATCCATCAACAATACACCTTTGCTCAGAATTCAGTACGGAGGCCAAACATGGTCATGTTGCAACATTTGCATAAAGTGGCATTCATTACAGTGCTATTGAGGAAAAAAGTTGTTTCATAGCTGATGTCACTGACCTTGCTGAAACTTTGGTGAGAAACTAAGGATCTTACAGTCATTTGAATTACAGAGCTCCAGATCCCTGCATAGACAGTATTCTAGCTAATCTCTGAATTCAGTACCTCAATGAAATTTAGCTCAGTGCCAGCACAAAGAAAACAGGAGTAATGGATTTGTGCAATTATGCACTGGAGCTGATACTGCAATTAGATAGAACTATGTAAAATTCCTGGGAAAATGCAGGATACTTTTATGTGGAATACAGAGCCCACGCTCTGGCAATGACATTAGCTGCAAATATACTGCTTTTTATTTTCCTTTTGCATGACTGTTCCCAGACCCTGAGTCCCATTTTCATGTGTGTGTCTTCTAAATTATGCCATTTACTCGAGACGACGTATGCGCTTGAGCTGCTGCAATGTTCAGTTTCTCTTACTATAATACATAGATGACGAACTCAGAAACGGCGAATTTTGAAACAAAGTTGCCATTAACTTCCTAAACAGCGATCATTAATTACAATATTCCACGCGTATATGTTACAGTAAAGGTAATGTAACAATACAGAACCTCACAACGAAAACAAATAAAAAATTGCATAATACATAAAAAACTCACATAAAAATTGGAATCAGATCGCGGAAAGCGACATATAAAATTTATTAAAATGAAATCTTAACTGGCAGCAGAAAAAAGTTATTTTCTAGAGTTCCTAATGTCTCTAAAGGCGCATATTTTTGCCAGCCAATTCTAACATAAAATTATTATTACCTCCTCCAACGAATTACAATAGCCTGAAATCAAGCCATCCTCTGAAATCTTTCAGAGCGTCACGAAAGATGTTTTCATACACCTGAGACATTTTGCTCGATAGCGAAAACACAACCACTCAAGATACACGGGCAGTATGACAGTGAAGAACAAAGCAGACGCTTTTCCCGCTAACTCGATTCGACCACAGATCTCGATCAGTCGACAAGTGTGCAGCGCGTTTATGTATACGTCATTTCGACGTCACTTCCGAGTGGTTTTGGACCACAATGATGTGTCTGTTAGGCTTCCCGGATTTACAGCCCAAGACAATAAAGGAAAAAAAAACAGCCCAAGATTATACAACTGGCCCATAAAACATCAAAACGGGCTGCCACCTTCATACGGCGGGCACTTGCTTACCTCGTTTCACTTTCAACTGCGATGAATTCAAGGTAAACGAGTCTACAACCTCAGTTAACTTTAATCGCGATTAATTCCCTCATTTAACTTAAAACGAGGGTGGTGTATTACAATTTTTGAAAGGCCTATTTTTTCGGTTAACTTTTAATCGACCTTGATGTAATCGACAACAAGTGTCGATAATCGAATTGTACACTGTGACGTTTGAAAGAGTGCCCGACTGCGCGAGTTGAAAGAGGCAATCGGCGTGACATCCAGTGAGCTAGTGGCAACAGAGTCGAAACATTGCGAAGGTTTGAGCTATTCAATTAAATCCGCTTTTCCTGACAGCCACCTGTAACCATAGTGCTATTTTTTCGTTTTCTCGCTGGATTACTGCTGAATACTTCATTTCATTGTTGTAACGAAAACCTAATGTAATATAATAATTATCACGTTTGGGACCTACTTGACCACGCCATGTACAACTAGGGGCATTTTATGGTTTAGTTTTACCTTTTCTTATTGTTTGTATTACGTTGTCTTACAGAATAGCTCCTTTTTGCGCTCATAGGATCAAACTGTAATGGTCTCATTGGATTTTTGTGCCAGGAAGAGTACCCTGAAGCGCAATTTCTGCCCGTTCAATTTCTATGTACAGTATTTTCATTCCTAAATGCGATTTCAAACTAAAAATGTTATTTTCGTTTTTCACATTGGATTTCTTCAGTGCCTTCAGTCCCATATAGACAGACTTGTTTTGTGGCTGTATTGTCGTGCCTCAGTTTTGTGTATTTTGATATGCATTTTTTTTGTCACGGATGTCACTTGTTAGCCAGAAAGCTGTCTCTGAATAGTTTAACATATATATTTGGGTTGAGAATCACTCTTGAATTTGATTGGTTCATCAATTTTAAACTGTAATTTCAGTTTTTGCCACTTTCGGATTACTTTTTCTAATAAGCTTTCTTAAAATCTATAAAGATACTTTCTTATTATAAATATTTTGATGTGAGAATTAGTTTCATAGCTAAAATTTGTTTCAGACAAGATCCGTTTGGTCTGGAATTTTCCTGATGTTCACCGAATTTGAATTCAGGTTGTTGTTGTGTGTGTGTGTGTACACTAAGACAATTTTGAATGGCACAAACTGAAGGCCCGTCTAAAGGTATTATCGGTTATGGTTCTTTTTTATGTAGTGGATGTATCAGTGCAGTTTTCCAGTTTGTATGGTTTTCTGTCAGATATTTTGCATGATCACTGTAAATTTTCTTTTAAAATTTTTGTGGGAGCTTGTAGGACTAATGCAACGGTTCTGTCCTAACCAAATGCTTATTTTTAACCACTTGTTCAGCAATTTCCCCTTCATTTGATGCTTGTGAATCTGAATTGGTTTTTAGAATTTCTGATAGAAATCTTTCTTTGGGTTTAGGGCAGTTTGGAAGTTTTTTAAATTATCTATTTCTTGGTTATGTGACAAGTGTGCACTGTCTTTCATGAAACAGTTTTTGGGGCTGGTATCCATTTAGATTTGTTTTAAGTGTTTCATATAAGAATCCTTGTTTTTTATAAGCCTGAAGATGACTTCTCATAATGTCTTTTGGTTCAATTTTCAAGCTGCTTGGAGTTGCTTGGCACTGTTTTTTTTCAATTTATTATTTGATGATTTGAATGCTCTTTGTCAAGATTTTACTGCTTGCGCAGTCTGTTCCACCATGGATGTCTCTTTCCATCTTTGTAGAGGAATTTGAGTTTATGTAGTTTCGATAAGTTTGTTGAGATTTCTTTGGAGTTTTGTGCTTGTGTTTTGAGTTCATTTGCTAATAGCATTGCTTGGAGTTAATCAGTATCATGTTCGGTATTACCTGTATCTGTTTGCTGAACTTTTGAGGCTTTAAATTTAGTTTCACTGTGGTTAGGTAGTGATCTGTAAATATTTGGACATTTGTGTACTTCTACATATTTAAAATCCCCTTGTGATGTGGCTATGAGATTGTGATATGATCAGTACGGATTTCGCCTAAATTCTTGTCAGGTGTTTTTTGTTTTGTTTGAAATGTGTTGACAGTTTTGTGGTTACAATTTCTACACAGTTAGACAAGTATCCATTTTGCTTGTTCCATTTGTGCGCAAGGAAGTCACAAATTATTTCCTTGCATTTTCTCTTGCACTAACTGATCATTAAAATACTCTGTCAAAATTTTCCCATGATTTTGTGGAATTTTAGAGATTAATTTTTCTATCACCCCCCATCGCATGTTTACTTTTCTGTTCCCCCTCCCCTTGGCCGATTAACATTAATTACTGTTTAAATTTTATTTGCACATTCAAAGTAAATTGTCATTAATTTTGTTCTTCACTTTGATTATGGATCTCTGAATGTCTTATGAAACTGTTCATACAATCTACCACATGGGGTATATTTATTTGTGTTATTTTGCCCTTTTTGCTTTTTGAATAGTCTGTAATTTCCAAAATCTGTGCTACGTGGTGGCATTCTCACTTTGCAATCTTGTTTCTAGCATGGTTAAAATTTGACTTTTCTTAACTATTTCTCCTAATTTGTAGAGCTTTCTTGGATTTAGGAGTGAAGTAATGTTGACTGTACCAAACAGTTTTGAATTTGGCCTGAGCAGACCCGAGAATTCAGATGTCTTCTGATTTGGGAACCTGATGGTTGACTATTCTAGACTACTGTATATTTATCCACGTGTAGACAATGTAAGTTGTATGTATGTCATAAATATGTGCCCAAGTACACACAGTTACATAAATAGGTCTGAAATATTTGCTCTGTTACATGTTTGTACAGCATTTTTCACTATTCAATTGAATGTATTGCAAAAGCCCCTCAGTTATAGTAGTTATAATAGTACAGTTGTCTATATAATTTACATATTTCAGGTAATCCAGAAGTTTCAAAACTGCTATTTAATGAATAATTTTGAGTGTACAGTATTACTGGAGGTGTATATTTCATGTTTGTCTTCGATCACTTAATTGCATAACTCTATTTTGTTATACAGCACAAGATTTTATTTTCTTTCCTGCTGAGGTGTAACTGGTGGCTGCATCTGTTTCCATGTTCATGTAAAGACTTACTTCTTTGGTGCTTGTCCATCTCTTTATGTAGGACATTGTTTGCAAACTATTCACTTGGAACAGTAAAGATTCCTTTGTGTATAAACAATTCAGTACAGTGAGTCCTCTTCCCACTTTGTTGTAATGTCTATAGCCTCTTACTGCAGCTTAGATGTTGTTACTATATTCAGTACATTTGTTTCCTGGAATATTTTCCATAAATAAAGACAGAATTGATAATCCAATATCTGTTTTAATGTGTAAGCTACTGCTCAATTGAATTATTGTTACTGAAACTGCATAGCATACTGATGTTAGTTGCTTCAGAGGACTGTAAATTGATCCCATGCGTCGGCTTTGACCCATGACGTAAGGGTGTTGTGGTGTGTCACGTCATGACGGTGTGGAGTTTGGTTTGCGAGTGTGGTGTGTTTGTAGATGTCGTCGTGTTGTGGTTTGTTGTGCCCTCTGGTGGTGTGTTCTGGGCTTTCGTTTGTGTGGTGTAATGGGCTCAATTTGCTCTTGCTCATTGTACAGAATTGTTAGTGTTGGCTGTGTTTGTAGTGGAATTCGTTTCAGTGAGTTAACGATTTAGTGGTTTTGTGTGAAGGTTAATTTAGTGTTGTTCACTGTAGGTCGTGTGGTAATTTGAGTAAATTAATTCGTTGTTGTTTTTGTTCAGGAATAGATATGACGGATAAAATTAATAGCGCGCATCTGAGTGAAATGATGGGAAACACTGCTTTGGAACTGATAGTTTTTGCAGCTGTTTGGTTTAATTGCCAGGGTTGTGAAGTGCTCTATTTGTAGCGAAGAAATGAAGTTGGCTAAAGTTCTGGCATCTCGGACCAGGGACGGTTAAATGTGGCGCTGTCGAAAGGATGACATTTGGCGTTCCATACGGCGTGGTTCCTGGTTCGAGAAGTCTAGGTTGGGCAATCGCGAGATTGTACTGGTGACTTATTATTTTTGTT